>NC_134701.1:42835000-43135000 GCF_043290135.1 Rhipicephalus microplus
CCTAATTGCAGCAGAACATTGAAATATATATATATATATATATATATATATATATATATATATATATATATATATATATATATGTTCACCAAAGAAAAACAAACAAAAAATCAAAAATCAAACCAAACGAGTCACTGAATATTGTGAACAGTATAACTGAAAAAAGACTACAAAAAGCTGTAATACATAACATGGGGATATTCAAACAAGGCAGCGCTATGGTTAGAAACAGTAAAACTAATCGTGCATAAAGTGTGATTTTAGTTTTTTCTTATAGTGATGCATGCTATAGCATTTTCAATAACAGCTGGTATTGTGTTCCAAAATCCTATAGATGAAAATTAAGCAGTTAGTTTACTATAATTAGTACGTACCTTAGGCAAAAGGACTTTATTATTACGTGCAAATCTAGTATTACTATGAGCAACAAGGTGGGAAGATGAGAAGCAGATAGAAAATAGTGCCTTGGTCATGTATTTATAGAATGTGATACCTAAGTTGTAATTGAGGAGCTCTGAAATGGTCAAAATGCTGTTATCACAAAGTAGGCATTTACCGTTGGAAAAACGTGAACTGTTAGTAAAGATTCTTATGGATCGGTTCTGTAGTACTTGAAGGGAAGCCAAATGAGTGTTATAGGTGTTACTCCAGCACATTGTGCCATAATTACTATGGGAATGAACGAATGAATAGTAGAGTGACAGTAAAGTGGCACGTGTGAAGTATGGACGACTTTTATTCAGAGCCCGGATGCCGTATGCTATTTTCCTTTTGATGTGAGAAATATGATTTATGTATTTCAAGTTAGAGTTGAGAGAAATACCGAGAAAAGAAGCGCAGGGACTGGCAAAAATAGAGTGCGAGCCAAAAGTCAACGAAGGAAAGGATGCTAAATATTTTGATGCGTTGAAAATACTACCAATTTAGTCTTGGTTGCGTTAATAGTTAGCAAGTTAGCACTGCACCAACTTGAAACATTTTTCAAGTCAATGCTTAGCTTGTCGACGAGAAGTGAAATGCTTTTGTCAGGAGTAAATATGGTAGTGTCATCAGCATACAAAATAGAATTAGTGAAGGACACACAGTTAGGAAGATCACTTATATAAATTAAAAAGAGGTTCGACCCTAAAATGAACCCTTGAGGGACACCAATATTAGTAGATAATTCCTTAGAATATACATTATAAAGAGACACAAGTTGAACGCGGTTATGCAGGTAGCTTTTTAGTAACGCTGAAGCAGGACCACATACTCCGATCGCTTCAAGTTTAGTAAAGAGAATAATGCGATTTGAACTGTCGAATGCTTTTGTTAGATCGATGAATACTGATCCTGCAAATAAACCTTTGTCAATGAATTTTTTTAGTTGATTGGTTAGATGAATGAGTGCTAGATCAGAGAAATGATTGCGATTGCGAAAGCCGAACTGACAAGAAGACAGAATATTGAATTTATCAAGGTAATTAGTGAAGCGTACTCCAATGAACTTCTCAAGAACTTTACCAAAAAGGGACAGAATGCAAATGCGTCGGTAATTATTAATCAATGTCCTATCACCTTGTTTATGAACTGGGATGATTTTACCTCGTTTAAGCTCTTTAGGAAATACGCCTCTCTTGAATATCAAATTCGTAATGAAACACAATATATCAGAAATTAGGGGCGAAATGAGTTTGTATGAGCAGGCAGAACTTCATCAATTCCTGCACCGGTGGATTCGAGGTGTTTTATGACATTGTGTATTTCTTCAGGAGTAGTGAGAAAGAGAGAAAACGAATGAGAGAGGCGTCTAAGTGGTGTGATTTGTGTGGGACAGGGTGCGTCAGCGCTAAAGTAGGAACAGAAAGCGTCAGCTATGTCGATAGGGGAGATAAATTCAATGCTGTCGATTACAATTCTGGATACTTGGTGGCCAGAATTCCTGTTTACAAAGCAGTTTACAGTGTCCCATTTTCGTTAATCATTATTACCTGCTCGCGATATTTTTTCTTCTCGAAAAGAACGTTTCGCATTTACAGCGTTAAGTACTTTTTTGTAGCGGGCAATCAACTTAGTATTAAACGGCTGATTTTTAGTTTTTTAGTAGAGGTTGTCGCGTTTACATAAAGCAGCCTATAGCCCTTGAGACATCCACAGATTACGAGAAAATGCTAATATTTTTTTACATTTCATTTTGCAAGTGAATTTTTGAATATGCGCTAGAATTGAAGAAAAAATTTAGAAAAAGCTTTTTGAGCATTATCACAAGATTTAACCTCGGTCCAATCTAAGTCCTCTATGGCAGTTGTGGAAGCCTCTTTATCCAGAACATATTTGGAATGAGTAAGTGTGCAAGGACGTAGTTGTCGATTGAAGCGTAGGAGCAAAGGATAATGATCAGTAATGTCACTGTCGAAAACTTTCACCTGCGGAAATATTAGCGAGTTGGAGAAAGCATGATCTATCAGGGTTCCAGCACCGCTAGGAACTTGCAGTGAAGAAACATCATTTAGGTACTCAAATCCATAGCTTTGCAGTAGACTAGTGTAACTAAAAACCACAGGTGAAGTATAATTGAGTAAGTTAATGTTGATGCCACCCATTAAAATGGCAGTTTTATTCTCAACAGAAATGATATGTAGGACATTTTCAAGATTAGAAAAAAAATCTTCGACTGAGGATGAGGGAGATCGGTAAATGCAGCCAAATATGAAATCTCCTGATCGCAAGATGGAGTGCAAATTATGTCTCCTACTATAAGATCAAGAGATATAAAAATGGCCGCACCACCATGACTGCTGGTTGTTCTGTTACAGTATTCTGAGTTATAATTTGGGAAGCATTAGAGATTTCTGTCAGCAACTGATAACCATGTTTCTGTTACGGAAATTAGTGAAAAAGAGTTACTATACAAAGAAAGGAGATCATGGATTTCATCGAAGTGTTTACGCAGGCTCCTAGCATTGAAATGACTTCATATTGCTGGGAAGCAATGCGCTCTGCAATGTTCGGACAGTGGCACTGAATGCGAGATACGAGAACTTCGGTGACGATAAGTGCAGGCTGGTAAAGTTTCGCCTTGAACACTAGAACTGGTTGGTCCTCTGGCGGAAAAGTTTGTGGGTATACAGTGCCTCCAATAGGTGACTGGTAATATGGGCAATCACAGGGAACTGTGGGATACGACGGCTTCAGGCTCGACGCACAATGCGAGTTTGCAGCGGCACGCGTGAATGTTTGTACCACTCCGTTGAAAAAAGCATCTTTATGTGCAATGTCAGTGCTTTAGAAGTTTTTTTTTCTTTCTGCTAACCGTGACTGCGACGATGACAAGCTACGAAAGGAATGATAAGAAAACTTTTTTACCGCACTAAAATGACCTGCAATGCTCTTATGAAGCTCGGGGTATACTGTCAATTTTTCTAGCAGATCACTCGATATATAAGACAGCTTTCATTGTAAGATACGTTAGTGCAGATAAAAATCACCATTTTAAAAATATCAGGGGATGGGGATGTTTGTAGCAGTGTGCTAAGAGTTCATTTCGGGATCGCTGCTTCGGCTGGCCGACATCGTCGGTCTATTGGCATGAAGCGCAGCACTTATTGAGCGCACTGAGATATCCTTTTTTTCTAGCCTTCAGCGTGCAGTAATATGCATTTCTTAGCCGATTGATTGATTGATTGATTGATTGATTGACTGATACGTGGGGTTTTACGTACCAAAACCACCGTATGATTATGAGACACGGTGTAGTGGAGGGCTCCAAATATTTTCACCACCTATTTTTGAGTCGAAGCCAGATGCTTATTGGAACGCTAATCTTGATAAAGCTGTGAGGCACAGCGGCACATAAACAATACAGTCAGACATAGACGGCGCTGAATATACGAAACCCTGCGCTTGTTTAACGCAGTTCTAACTTTGTGTGCCGTCTTGGCGCGCAGTTTAACCAAGATAAACGCAAATGAACTCGTCGAGAACTTCAGTAAACGTACTCTTGAGTGAACTTTTCGCGTTTTTGTCATATATTATATGGGTGCTAATGCCGGCGCTCATCTCGTATGACAAATAGATTTCGCCCGTGCATTTCCATAATATTTTTGCAAGGTGCGCCTGCGCGACAGTTTATTTCTCCATATAATATCGCAGCAAATCTATGCATGAGCTTTTCATTAGTGCCTAATACATACGTATCTATGATAAAATGGTCTTCGCACACTCTTACTTAAACATTCGGTACCCAAAGTCTACTTGTCGCTGTGGCTCTCTTCACAGCCGCGGCTCACCTCATTTCGCTTTCTTCGTTTCTTGGGAATCAATACATGCATCTGCCTTTCACGCTCGAGTTGGAGTAGCTAACGACTGAACAACCGACCAAGGTTTATCAGGACAAAGATAAACGGCCGACCGCGCGCACGAATCCTGAATAATCTGAGGCTGGAGGCTAAGCGGCTCGCCGTCGTCTGCTCTTCTGGAACCGGAAGCAGGCAGCCGACGACGCATCCCACAATCCCCAGCTCTTTTACTGGTCACCCATTCCCTTCAGGTGCCGGTAAGTTCGCGCTCGCTCAGTAGCTTACTCTGTGCGCGAAACGTTTCGCGTTTGTGATTACGCCCTTACAGAAGGCTGGGAGCTTCTTTATGGGCGGTAACAGTGCACAAACTCACGGGGTGGGTTACTGCCTGTGCAGTTACCCGTAGCGTAAAATTGTTAATGACGACGACATGGTCCTTCGCTGGCCCCTCTGCGCATGTTGTGTGTTTTTATCTTATGTGTTCAGATAATTTGTAATTTCAATAAATTATTCAATTGAGACTAGCGGCCCTTGTTTGTGTCCCTTCTCTTCGTCCCGTGAGTTTGTGCACTCTTACCGCCCATAATGTATCACCAACTAACCCAACTATCAGTCTTGGAAGCTTCTATTGTGTTGTGATGCTATACGACAAACATGAATGTAGGCGAAGAAGTTGATGCAAGCAGTGAAATTCTAGCGACTCACATCAGAATGCCCGAGAAAGAGAACCGGAAGGCGCGGTTGGTGCGGAGTATACGATGTAAGTAAACTCGTGTTTGATGCGCTGCCGATTATCGCCGGAGTTCGCGAGTTCTCAGAAGTAGGCTATGGCACACAATGCTCTGCACAAGACTGGAGTACAATCCTTCATTCCCTTTGAACCGATCACTAGTGATTGTGTATAGTACGAAGCTGTTCCAGTTCACTCTGGCGTAAGTACTGCAGACATGAATGCACATGCTAGTTAGAACAGTGTGTACGTGGCATATCTATGCTACCCGGTCAAATATTCTATTCAGTTTTGGTTGTGTTGACGTAAAGAGAAATGACGGCTACACGCTTGCAACAATTTAAGATACCTTGCAGCAACACATCGTTCAGGGAGCAGAGCGACGAAATCCACTAAAAATACATTGGCCCCGTATTTGCATGGTTCACTAAAAATATCATTGAAAGACAATAGTCTTGTGCCTGGAGAGAGTAAACAAAACATTTATTTGATGTTCAGAGCGAGAAAATTGCTGGATTGTATTTTGGAGGCGCTGCGTTCGAGAGTCGCAATCTGTGCAGTGAAGGCAAACTAGCGCTATCTGGCAGTTATGTTCGAAAATAAAGGAAGCCGTGCACGCCTGTCTCAGAGGCAATAAGGTGTAGAATGCAAAACGGTGGGCAGGTGTCACCATCGTGTCGTCTTAGAAAAGCATTGTAAACACTTGCCTTTTGAGCATCACGTTGCATCGTCAACGCAGCGTGATGAAAACTACGGCCCTGAGAATCACTTATGTGTGTATTCTCTAGTATAAAGACACACAAATTATCGACGTGTTATCATGCCTCAGATATGCGCAATGATTGCTTTTCAATTCACAATTGCACAAGTATGAACGCTGAAACTTGAGCAATACTTGTGAGCGATGCGGATGGGCTGGTCGTTAAAAGCCCCACAGGGGCAATTGCGCAAGTAAGCGTTTGGTGTGTAGCGACACCACGGACCCGAGCTAACGGGGGAGTTTCAACTCCCTCCCACGCCTAGCCATACGTGGCTTTGCCGTGTCCGGGAAAAGGGGGATCCGGGGGGTTGAGCCGACACTGGGTGATTGGACCTTTAAGGCCCCCCGGCAGAAACAACACACTTCTTTGGCCCCGGCTTCACGTAGACGGCACCCCTGGGCTGACCCATTCAGGGGAAATCGGCAGTCGCCTTTTGCTATCTCTCTCCCCTACAACTTCGTCTTTATCTCTCACTTTTAGCACGTCCTGTCTACTTCTCTCTTCTGTTTACTTCACATTTTCCTGACGGCAAGGGTTAACCCTGTGCAAATAGCTTACCTTGGCCTAGGCGCTTTCGGTTATGCCACTGTTGTACGACTGATGTCTGCAAGCTTTCAGCCCCCGAAAACTTGCAGCGTCTCCTTGTTGTGCTCTATGGTGGGTGACCGCCAATCCTGCTGAACAAAAATAAGACTGGCATGCATAGAGCATTCCCCCTACTTACTGATCGTACCAACCTAAAGCGGGTAGGCACCTACGACAGGAAAATTTCCAACCAGCCAACAGAAACATTTCCTCACTTCCACGTCATTCACTGCGAGAAAGCTGGAAAACGAGCCAGGACCATATCTCATTTCGTAGTTCCCAGGTGTGTCTTACCGATACTCCCCGGGCTAGATACAAGGTAACCAAAATGGCTAGCGGAGACCTCCTCTTCGAAATTCACGACAAAGAACAATTTGAAAAGCTAGACGGCTTCTCGTCATTCGGTGACGTGCCGATCACCATAGCATCACACAGATCAACGAACTGAACTCGCGGAGTAGTATCTGATGCAGGCCTACTTGACCTGACTGAAACTGAACTTTCGGAGGGGTGGAAGAGCCAAAGTGTGACTAATGTACAGAGAATTATCATCAGGACAGATAACAAGAAAACACCAACAAAACACCTAATGCTCACGTTTGCTTCCAGTAAACTGCCGGAGTTCATTCAAACAGGATACACGAAGACCTCTCTCAGGCCGTGCATACCAAACCCTCGTCGTTGCTTCCAATGCCAGAGGTATGGCCATGTCTCTAAAGCTGTCGTAGTTGCCAGACTTGTGCACAATGTGGAGTCTTAGGCCACGTGTCTGAGAACTGCAAACAACCGCTACACTGTGTAAACTGTGAAGGAAATTATGCCACATATTCACGCTCCTGCGCATACTGGAAGAAATCAAAAGAGATCATTACTTTGAAGGTGAAGGAGAACATTTCATTTAAGGAAGCAAGGAAAAGGGTTCCGCCATTCTATGGCCCAACATATTATAATGCGGCGCATCAAGGGGCAGCGCCGCACCAGCCCTCGCCACTCCTTCAGCCCGCACATACCGTGCTGGTGGTTGTGGCACCTGCCCCCAAGGCGGCTGTAGTCCAGACTACACCGCCTACTCCCGAACAGAGACCGGAGACTCCAGGGCCTGAGGTCTCAAGGCCTCACCTCACCAGGCGAGGCTCGAAATTCAAACCACCAGCTCGCACGTGCGGGCATCCAGTGCCTCTGAAGAGGAAATAGATACATCGGTACCCTTGGTGCTGAAAGAGTGGCGTGATACCTTGGTGTGCGCCAAGAAAACAAAAAAGCAGATAACAGGGCCTGGTGACGGCCCTGTTACATTAACTCAAACTCCCTGCCTAAACAGCCACTCCCTTTTCGTACACACAGCACTACTTTACATTCACCGTGAACACTCAAATTATACAATGGAACGTCAGTGGCTTTATCATCCAAGAAACTTTACATGAACACTCACCAAAAGTGCTGCGTGTACAAGAAACACACCTTAATTTAAAACACAGCAACTTTCTTCGTAAATACGTTATTTTCCGAAAGGATCGTGAGGATGCCATGACATCATCCGGAGGTTTTGCAATGATAGTGAATCAAGGGATTGCATGCACACACTTACAACTCCAAACATCCCTTGAGTCAGTGGCTGTTCGAGCTGTTCTCTTTGGTAAACTGATCACAATTTCCACTATATACGTTCCTCCTAGCTATCATCTGCAAAAACGTTATATAAACTCTTTATTTGATGAACTTCCCAAGCGGTATGTTCTCTTTGGAGACTTTAATGCGCATAGTAGGCTATGGGGTGACTCTCGTTGCGACGCGCGAGGTCGACTGATTGAACAGTTCCTTTTCCCTTCCAGCGCGTGTCTCCTAAATCGAAAGGAGCCAACCTATTTTAATCTCGCTAATAATATCTACTCCTTCATAGACCTACGCATAGTATCGCCATCTCTTGTGCCTCTACTCTAGTGGAAAGTCACCAGTGATCCGTACGAAAGTGACCACTTCCCCGTACTTTTGAGCAAAACTACAGCAACGGAGTGTCCACCACGTGTTACCAAATGGCTCATAAACGGAGCCGACTGGGAACAGTTTTACACCATCACTCGTTTATGTTGGAGTTACATATGTACTTTGAGCATTGATGTGGCTGTCAACTACTTCACAGCGTTTTTGATTGATGCTGCAACAAAATGCATCCCACAAACAAATGGACACCCTAGAAAACGGTGTGTGCCATGGTGGAACTCTGAGTGCTAAAATACGCGCAAGCAGCAAAACAAATCATGGAGGTTGCTTCGGAATTCGCCGACAGCCCAAAATCTTGACAACTTGAAGAAAATAAAGTCTCAAGGCAGGAGAACGCGTCGGCAGGGCAGAAGAGAACAGTGGCACAAGTTTTTGTCAGGGATCGATTCATACACACGAGAGGCTAGAATCTGGAACATGGTTGGTGAGGTAGCAGGAAAACAAGGGCACACACTTTCACTCGTAAACACACAGTTTGATACCTTGGAAGATCAGGTGCGCTTCCTCGGTGCACACTTCGAACGGGTGTCCAGCTCGTCCCCCTATACTGACGCTTTCCAAAAATACAGAACAAGAATAAAAGAGCCGAAACTCGAACACAAATGCACAAGATACGAGGCATATAACAAAACTTTCATTATAGCTGAGCTCCAAATATCTCTAAACTCCTGCCCCAGGTTCTGAAAGTGTGGTTTATGAAACGTTAAAAAACCTACCAATCCAAACACAACAAATCTTACTTTGTTTGTACAATGCTATCTCGTTTTCTGGCGCTATCCCTACTTCCTGGAAAGAGGCTATTATTATCCCCATTTTGAAAGAGGGCAAGGACCCTTCTTCAGTTTCTAACTATTGACCTATTGCACTGACAAGCTGCTTGTGCAAAGTGTTCGAAAAAATGATAAACTGCCGGCTTGTACATATCCTTGAAAGAAACAATTTACTCGACCCATTTCAGTTCAGGTTTCGAGAGGGTAGATGCACCACAGACCACCTTGTTCGTATCGAGGAACAGATCAGACACTTTCGTCCATAAACAATATTTTTTTCTCTCTGTTCATCGATATCAAAAAAGCTTACAATACAACTTGGCGCTTTGGAATATTGAGAGACCTCTCCCATCTTGGCGCGCGCGGACGAATGTTTAACACAATCGAAAGTTACTTGTCAAATCAGACATTCAGAGTTCGAGTAGGCAGCATTCTTTCCCAAACGTTTGTCTAAGAAACATGCATGCTGCAAGGTGGTGTACTTAGTTGCACACTTTTTATTATCAGAATGAACTCTTTACGCTTGCCTATCCCTCAAAATATCTTAATCCACATGTGTCGACGACGTCCACTTTAGTTTTGTGTCTTATAATCTGGCCATGTGTGAGTGGCAGGTTCAGCTTGGTTTGAACTAAGTCTCCAATCGGGCAGAAGAAAATGGGTTCCGGCTGAATGCACAGAAAAGCACGTGTGTCTTGTTCTCCAGGAAGCGAGGTATTTATCCCGAAACCGACATTCAACTGCGTGGGCAGCGTCTTCCCGTTATACCGAACACAAATTCTTAGGCCTAATCTTGGGCACCAAGCCAACCTTCATACCACACATTAACTATTTAAAAAACAAGTGCATAAAAGCTATGAACGTTCTAAAGGTGTTGCCTCGTACTACGTGGGGAAGCGACAAGAAGTGTTTAACGAATATGTTTAAAAGCCTCGTACGTACCCGCCTAGACTATGGGGCAATAGCATATCAGTCTGCGACACCTACTGCCCTTAAATTGCTTGATCCTGTTTATCAACTAGGCATCCGTCTTTCTACGGGTGCTTTTCAGACTAGCCCCATGGAAAGCCTGTACGTGGAATCGAATGAATGGTCGCTCCACGCACAAAGATGTTACACGTCTTTTAACTATTATCTTAATGTGAACGCAAACAAGAACACCCAACACATTTCACAATTAATGACATGTTAAGCCTTGCTATGTTTCCAAAACGACCTTCTATGAGACAGCCCTACTCACTCCGTGTGAGGGGCCTAGCGAAGGAAACTGGTGTGCCACTCGAACACCACTTGATGGCTCCCGCAGTATGCCTGCCACCGTGGCAGTGGCAGGCGATAGATGCGACATCTCTTTCTTAGAGGTTACGAAGCACGCGCCAATTGCACATATTCAGACATACTTCTTAGAAATACGAACACAAATACACATGCCCTGAGTTCTTTACGGATGCTTCAACGTCCGACACTTCTGTCTCGTACGCAGCCGTCGGCCCATCTTTTTCGAAAGCTGGCGTCCTGCACTCTCACACAAGCATTGGTGAAGCTCTTGCGTTACTTGTGGCTGGTAAACACACAAAACAAACAAAACTACAGAAGGCAATAATATATACAGATTTCCTAAGCGAAGTAAAAGCTCTGAAACACCTAAAAAGCACAAAAACCTGTCCTTGTCTCGCTTTATTCACTCCTATTCACAGTGTACTCATCCAAAGAGCATGTTGTAGTCTGCTGGGTGCCTGGACACCCAGCAGACTACAACATACAGGGCAACGTTCTGGTGGACCATCTAGCTGGATCTGCCAACAAAGCGGCTAGCAATATATCGATACCAGTTCCTGCACTGTACTTGAAAGCCTTTCTAAAACGAAAGCTCTGGGATTATTGGCAGAGCACATGGGACATACACACAGGTAATAAATTGCGTGTCATCAAGCCACAACTTGGTCATTGGCCGCCAGTATCAAAATCACGCCACACAAAAGTAATACTCACAAGGTTAAGAACTAGACATACATACACTACACATTAATTTCTTTTGTCTGGTGGTGATCCACCTTTGTGTGAAAGATGTGCAGAAGCGCTCACCATACTTCACATTATTATCCAGTGTAAAGAGTTAGACACGCTAAGAAGACAACACTTTCTATTACCCTACCGACAGCACATACTACTTCACCCTGCAATGTTCGTCGGTGGGTAAACACTTTTTACAGATAAATCATTGTTAGCTTTTTTTAAGAGAGGTTCGCACTTTTCATATCATATACTCGGGAATTCCGTAGCATGATTTTTCCAGAGATGTCTCCGCTCCGGTGGCTACACTCAACAAAGCACTTGCCTCACGGCCCTTGAACGCAAGGGTGTGAACGAGTGAGGCACTTGTGCTCATGCCATACTTGCCCACCATTGTTTTTATTATCACAAACTTTTGTCATCCATTAACACCACACACTTTTCATGGCATGGTCATGGTTTTATTACTTCTATGTTTTACCCGCCTTAGAGCGAGGAATTTTATGGACCATATACAGCCGCTTATCACAATCATTGTTTATATCTCTTGCAACATAAACTGGCGCTCTTTGGCCATGAAATGGCCCTTCGCCACAAAACATTAAACATCATCATTGGCCGTAAAAAGTATCGCTTGGGGCTGTTCGTGGTATCGTTATGATTGACAGACAGACAGACAGACAGACAGACAGACAGACAGACAGACAGACAGACAGACAGACAGACAGACAGACCAAAATTTTTGCGTCAGAATACCCCAAGAAAAACTATCGTCATTATAAAGACGCCAGTATTATAGGCGTCTTTGCGTGTGTTTGAGTGTTCTAGTGCATATACGCAGCTAACAACCTCTTTAAACGCGATTGATATGGGGAGCTTAACGTAACGAAACCAACACAAGATTATGAAAGACGCCGCAGTAGAGGGCTCCGGTAATTTTGACCACCTGAGATTTCAACGAGCACCGAAATCAGAGCAAACGGGCCAACAGCATTTTCGCTTCCGCCAAAAATGAAGGTGCCACAGTCGGAATTCGATCCCTTGATCAGTGGTTTAGAAGCTCAGCGTCTTAACCTCGGTGGAATTTCTATGTGAGTAGTTATAGTGTGGTCCCAGGTGCATTTTCGATTGAGACCAAATAATAACTATTTCTCAACAATGATCAGCTTGCCCCCGTGCGTTGCGCAATGAATCCTCTACGATGGGAGTAATTCATTGCTATCAAAAGTTACACTGCAACTTTAATGTCAGCCATAGTTGCTAGAAACTCTACTCGAGAAAGAACGTGGGCGATTTAGTGTTGCCAACATGCAGCATCAGTTACAAAAATATTACTTATCACGTATCGCAAGCACGCTTGCGCACGTGCGGTAAAATAAAAGGTGTTGACTAAAAGCTATCACTGAGTTAGGGCTGCTTGACATATAGTGTTTAAAAAAAATCATCCCATAGGCATGGAGTCACCAACATAAAAAATTATTCGATTCGCAAAGTAAGCAAAACCAAACTTTAATGTTGAATGTACCTAAACATGCTGCGTATGCTTTTCATTTCTCGTTTTAAGCGAAACCGTCCTTAACTTGTGAAACGCACTCCACGCCAACGAGGACTACACCATCTACATTGAAACATATTAACGATTAACGATGTCTTCTCAATGCAAGGATGAGTGTTTGAAGACCACAGTACATTCAATAATCCAAAGAGAGATCGTTACTGGAAAACGTCACTGTACTTGTCGTTTATTGTGTTTTACTATGATTACTTTACTTTTACGCACTCTCTTCACAAGCATACGCATGAGAATGGGAGAGTCTCATGACACTGATATGCATGTATACAATTTGCTTAAACTAACGCCGGTAGTTGCGTCGCAAGGGATAGCTGATGCCTCTGCCCCCCTCCCGTCGTGTTGATGGAGACCCCTACTTCCCCCCCCCCCCCAAAAAATCCTGCTATGTCCCTGCCCACAATTGTTAGCATACGGCTCTACTATGATTGCGGCCTGCGGAATTCGGTCCTGCATTTCCCCAAAACTCTCCTGAGTAGGTCAAATTGTAATATCATCTGCATATACGGCGTGTTCAGTGCCTTCCACCTGGGTCAGTTTGCTAGGGAGGCGCCTCATAGCTATGTTGAATGGAAGTGGTGATAGCATCTTGAGGAGTACCCAGTGTTTCTATACTAGGTACGAAAAGCTTATAGGTTTGTGAAATGCAGTAATGGTTACGAGACTTACTTTTCAAAACTCATTGGAATGCATGAGGTCAGAGGTGCCATGAGGAATGGATGTAAATCAGATAACTGTGGGACACCGTTCGTTTGGCGCTCACTTTGGAAAAACGACAAATGACACTGTCAAAAGGCAATATTGTAATGTCCCCGCTAGTGTAACTTCTGTGGATAACGTTCCGAGTATAAGTGATCACACCGCGGTCGTCGCGGGTATTAGGTTTGAAAAGAACAAGCCAAAGAAGCAACCTACAAGGAACGTATTTCTTTTTGGTAAAGGTGACTACTCAGCGATGTCACATGCGCTTTCAAATCATCTGCCTGTTTTCGAATGCCTTGCCAAATATTCTACCACACAAGAATTGTGGTGTGCTTTTAAAAGTAAAGTAATAGAACTCATAGATATTTACATACCAAGTGTGCATTCTCGTGGAATGAATAGCCGCAAGAAGCCTTGGGTTACCTCACAGTTATTAAAAATAATTAAAAACAGGCAGCGAGTATACCGTAGCTTCAAAAGAATGAAGGCAAAAAAAAACACTTCGACAGGTTAGGTGCCCTAACGCGTGAATACAAAGTTATGGCAAAAAACGCGAAGGCGGGCTACCTAAATAGGCTAAACGAAGAAATGAAAACAAATCTCAAAATGTTCTGGCGGTACTTAAAACGTTGCGGGTCGGATGCTACCAGTATTAACGAAATCCAATATAATAATCAAGTGTTCTCGGAAGATATAGACAAGGCTAACTGCCTTAATGAATATTTTTGCTCTGTATTTTCGCCAAAGACTGATGAATACTGTGATATCCCATGTGTATATCCCGTACCCTTAATGCAGCCTATTGAGCTTAGCGTGGACAGCATTCAAGCCTTTCTCAGTAATCTCGATGAAACAAAAGCGAATGGTCCTGACGGCATTCCTCTGCGTGTTTACAAACATTGTGCTTCTCCTGTTTCCATGTATCTTCATTCAATTTACTCGAAGTCTTTATCTACTGGTGTCTTACCAGATGACTGGAAGATGGCCCACGCTGTGCCGATCCACAAAGGTGGACCCAAAAAGGAAGCTGTCAACTATAGAGCAATTTCATTAACATCGATTGCCTGCAAAGTACTTGAGCACATCTTGTACAAGGAAATAATGCGACATATAACGCACCACAAATTGTTAATAGAAAATCAGCATGGATTCCGTAAAGGACTGTCTTGTACCACGCAGCTGGTTGAATTTCATCATGATTTATCCTCTAGTATTGACGAAAATGGGCAAATTGACTGTATTGTTCTTGATTTCCAAAAAGCTTTTGATTCAGTTTCGCATGCGCTCCTTTTGCAAAAAGCTTAAGTTATTTAATTAAGACCTAAATGTGATAATCTAGATAGAAAATTATTTGAAGCATCGTCGCCAATGTGTTGTTTTGAATGGAAAAGCATCCAGTTATGTTGACGTGACATCAGGTGTGCCACAGGGCTCCGTTTTGGGTCCTTTGTTGTTTTTAATTTATATCAATGATATTTCGGTTGGTATCTCATCGTCTATCCGGCTTTTTTGCCGATGACTGCATAGTCTACCGGAAAATTAAGAGTGAGCAGGATTCCTCCCAACTTCAAACTGACTTGGTGCGTATTCATGACTGGTGTACAACGTGGAAAATGTCTTTAAATGTTAATAATTGCATTAACCTTTGTTTTTCAAAGAAGACAAAGAAGATCGAATTTACATATTGTATAAATGGTGTGGCAGTTACCACGAAGACAACTTAAAAATACCTGGGTGTGTTGTTCTGACTGTTCATGAAATGTACATGTTGATTATGTTGTCGCGAAAGCTGCGAGGGTGTTAAATTTTATTCAGCGTAACTTACGTTGTTCGCATCAGCGACTTAAAGAATGTGCGTATTTGACGTGTGTACGACCAGTCTTAGATTACGCCTGCGCTGTGTGGGATCCGGCGCAGGTATATCTTAGTGATAAGATAGAAAAAATACAGAACATCGCAGCAAGGTTCATCCTGGGACGGTATCAATGGCGGGAAAGCTCTACTGCTATGAAACAAGAATTGAATTCGGAGCTGCTTTCATCGCGTAGAAGAAAATTGCGGTTAAAACTTTTATATCTAATATTTAATAAGAAAACTGGAATCAATAAGGATATGTATTTACAGACGCCGTATTATTTGTCAAATCGAATTGATCATCCTTTTAAACTGAGGGAATACCGTCCCAGGACTGGAATTTTTGCAAATTCTTTTTTTGTCAGAACAATACATGAGTGGAATGGGCTCACAAGTGTACAAATGTCTGCTGTAAATGAAAATTTGTTTCTTTCGAATCTGTAACACCCCTGCTATAACGCCTTCGGGTGCTGCAGGTATACTTCGAATAAAGAATAAAGAATAAAGAATATGGGAAAGATACTTTTGAGGCTAAGGAACCTGAGAGCAAAATTACGTTACTATCACGTAACAACAAAAATAGCAATAAACAGTACAAACCTCACGCCACATGCGCCACCTGAAGTTTCGCATATACTGACAGAAATATGGGGAGATTGACCAGTTTACTTATTAAGAAAGTCTGTGCAAATGTCCGGAAGTCGTGGAAGGTGATGGATGTGGAGATCTCACGATGTGTGCACCAGGATTTAGGGATTGTTCTCTTCCCCTGTTCAGCTCACAGGCCAGCGTTGTTTCCCTGTCCAGGACAAAACTAAGTGTCATTTTTGAGCACTATTTGTAAGAGAGAGATGAAAATAAGTGTTTTATTATATGAGAGAAAGGGAACATGAAGGTGGACATTTCAATTCTCTTACCTGTATAGTCGAACAACTTGACTCCCCCCATCCCCGCCAAAAAAAAAAACTGCAATCAAGGCCATGGTACCAGGACTAGATGATACCAAGAGTCCCCCCCCCCCCGAGTGGTGGCCTAGTGGCTAAGGTACTCGGCTGCTGACCCACAGGTCGCGGGATCAAACCCCGGCTGCGGCGGCTGCATTTCCGTTGGAGGCGGAAACGCTGTAGGCCAGTGTGCTCAGAGTTAGGTGCACGTTAAAGAACCCCAGGTGGTCCAAATTTCCGGAGCCCTCCACTACGGCGTCTCTCATAATCATACAGTGGTTTCGAGACATTAAACCCCACATATCAATCAATTAGATGGTACCAAGACTGAAAGGATAAAAAATCTGCAGCGTAGCAATACGCTCTTTCATGATTAACACAGCAAGTATTGCTAGATTCTGGAGTTCGTGCTCTCTCTTTCTCTCCTTTACTACCACGTCTTCTGCATTCTATTGCGTTTAGCCCTGCCATCAAATTGGTTTCAAAAATAAGCGTTTTTTTTCATTATTCCCAAACTGCTTCTATATATGACCACTATTCCACCGAAACATCGAGTGCCCCACAACGCATTCTCCAAGCATCCTTCCTTTCTCGCATTCCTAGTCACTAGTCCCATCACCACCTTTTCCCACTCCCTTTATTTATTTTTGAAAGCATGACCACAAGTGAACGGTAACTTATACATCTAGAATAGTATCTGAGATACCAATTATAAAATCAATATCATTCAGCCGAGTGACTTGTTGGGCGAGTTGATGCATTCCTAACGAGCCCTTGGCGTTTGTCTTGTTTTCGTGTTTTTTTCGCGCCGTAAGCTAAGTTTAAAATAATTGTTTCACAAAAACGAGTGCGTATACGCGTTCCTAAAGTCTGTACAAAACACGTTGCCTTAGCTCAATTCACAAAATCTACAAAGGATTAACACTGATTTCAGTTATTTATGTTTTGTAGTACAGCTACCTGATACATCGAAATAATTTATACGGAGTAGTTGACCTTGACCTGGCATTCAATCATATGAAAAGTGGACGAAAAGTACATTTCAAGTACTGTGACTGACAATACAAAAAAAAAGCTTTTTAGCCGCTTTGCTTCGCTTGTAGCAACTATTAATTTTACATAATAATAAACCTCAAGTGTGATTTCAAATTAGTGCATATCCAACCAGCGTTCCGAATAGTGCAGTGTTGTGAATGAAATTACCGTTGGTAAATTAAGCAAAAACACACGGGCTAAACAACGCATACTTGAAAAAAATTAGGACACCCTGAAGAGTTTGGCCTTTAGGAGTCGAACGTGATAGCTACATCTTGTTCCAAGTTGGTTGGTTGCGAAACTTCATTGTGGTTGCCATGCTTTATTGATCCTGTTTCTAGTGCATACTCCAAACACTTAGTGAATGAAATCTTTTCGAATTTGCTATGCACCCACTACGTGGCCTCAAGGGAATAGTCGCAGTAGCGTGTGGGAATTTCGTGGTGGAATACTGGCTTTCAACCACGGAGTTATTTGTATGATCACATATTTTGACGCCTGTTCGCAATCTACGCTTGTACCACGCATTATTTCTGCACTATTTCATGTTGCATTTTTAAGCATGTATACCGGACGCGTGTGTATGTGACGCTTGAAGGCTACTTTTACTGCATTTCCATGCACAGGAAGTTTTTTTTTCAGTGTTTTCACAAGCAGAGGCGTGGCCATGTAGTAGAGCATCTTCTTTTCACGCAAATGACCCGGGTTGAATCCCTACTTGGACCGAAACAACCCTGGTTTCGTCCCCATTCTGCTCCACAATTTTTTATCATTTATTTATTTCAGTTGCATCGTTCTTGACTTCTCAATGACGCATAAGATGATAAATTTTCGCTCACAACCAATGACACCGACGCCAGAATTTCTGCGAAACATGCTGTTTAAGGCTATTGTGGTTATATTCTGCTGAATTAAAGGGGCGAATCTCCTCTTAGCCAAACCTTGTCCTACGTGTGGCGTAACCGAGAGCAGAAAAGACGAGAAAAAAGAAAGGCAGTATCTATCGAACAGTATAATAGATGGCGCTTTCTCTTAGAAGTACACACAAATTGCAATTGAGTGAGGATATTCTAGATGGCGGTGTACCGCTACTCTTCCACTAGCTTCTGTGCGTATTGTGGCTCGGTGTGCGATGAAGGAGTGCTCTATCGGCCTTCTGGATGCTCACCCTACATGGCGGATCGTTGGTGTGGCATGGACAAAGCAGAGCAGCGGGCGCGTTTAAGGCGCTTGTGCTTTGCTTCTTTAGAGCGCTTCTCGTCGGTGATACTCGCGCGCTCTTTCCATTATCGAACGCTATCGGACGCATGGACGCATTGACACATGCACGGATCGATGAATGGACTCATGCACGGACGAACAAACAGACGAACAGACAGATAGACAAGCAAAGAGACAGACGGATGGACGGACGGAGAGACAGACAGACATATGAACGAACAGACAGATGAACACACCGACAGAAAGACAGACAGACAGAAGGACGCACACGAGCATGAACGGGCAGACGGATGAACGGACGCAGAAACGAACGCATGGATGGACGCATGGATGCACGGATAAACTGACGGACAAAAGCACGGATGGATGTACGCACGCTTCGCTCCAGCCATAATCATTCTCTCCGTGGATATGCTACAATTTTTGCTGACGCGGATCTCATTTTTGTATCGCTAGCACAAATGCGGGCCACTGAACAGTTAAGACAGTGACGGATCAGTCAGTAGCCGTGGCCATATCACACAAAACGTTATAAGCGAACGAAGAATTGCCGAACAAAGGCTTTAGCAGTGATGTTGCGCCAACGAGTAACGCACCGATTCGAGTACGCGCAACCCAAAATGGTGACTTCACCAAACTTGCACAGTAGATGGCGTGCATTTCAATATGACAGCCCCTGTAAAAAAATTTGAAAAGTTGTCTGCGCCATGGTGATGATGATGATGATCACGGGCAAAGAATGATTTGTGCAGTATACCACGTCTCGATATGCTCTACGATGCATTTTGTATGACTGAAAACGACGAACAAGGGGTACCCTGACTTTATGTTTTCTGGCTTCAGGCTAGATTCGATACCACAAAGCAGTAATAACGAAGGCTTAATTAAATTTACAACTTAACGCAGCATGGCAGTTATGACCACTAATTATTGTATACAAATGTACACAGCTTGACACTCTTTGCTTGCATGAGTGGTCATGTCGCAAATGATTTGTGGGAACGCTGAATAATCCCACTACTTCTCCCACTCAATATTCATTTCGAGAATAGATATGCTCGACCGCAAATACAAATAACCTGAAAAAAATAATTTTAGCCCACGTTGTTAGAGCTGTACCATATTTTACTCATCATTGGCTTCGGCAATGCGGATTTTCCTGCAACTGCTAGAAACGTGCTTCACATTTTAAAGCAAAACCTAGCTCTCTAGTTTTCACGCTTGAAATGGCAGATAACAATTTCTTTAGGTTTTTAGAGATAAGGCTATAGTTTTTGAATCATCACATTTGTTGGCGTTATGAACTCAGGGCAAGAAAGTCCTGGTTACCTGCTGTGTCATCTCACTCGAAGCTTGTGAAGCGTGCTATTATAAGTACTGTTTGTGTAATGTTCGGTCATGGTCTTGTGAGCATATGCTCCAGGATACCCCAGTACTTTAATATAAACGGCTCCCCGAGGTGGGATATTCAGGAACCTCTGTGGCCTCCCCGTGTGCGGCTAGTTAAAAAAACAAAACAGTAAAGTATAGTGAAAAAAATGGTCTGTTAGGTTTTGACGAACTCAAGAAAATAGCTGCTATACTATATAATCACCAGACGCACCTCAACCTGATAATAAATTAAAGAAGGCGTATTTGTCAATTTTGTACTTTTGGTTCCATTAAATATTTCAGTTGTTTGAAAGAAAATGAACCCTTGAGCAGGAAGAAAAAATAGTACAGTATTAAACACCGAAATTGGCGTGTGTATTAGGACGAGGGCGTTGTAAATTTGGTGCAGATCTACTGTGGCTAACAGCGCGAAGACCCAGGCATAGAGTAGAAGTGGACACGGCACATCGCTTTTGGCCACAAAGAACGAGGGGCACATAAGGTTACGTACGCATCGGTGTACCCACCTTTCGAAACCCGAGTTGGACAAAAGTGGCAGTTTATCACCCCAAAATTCAGTGCATGAAGGAATTAACTGTGGGGGTATAGAGATTGCTCGTGCGGCAGAGGGGTGTGTCAGGATGCGCTAAAAGTTTTAGAAACTTGATTAAAACTTGTCGGTATCACCCAGTGCTTAATATGCTGATTGCTTTTTCATCCTTTGGCCGTAATCTTTTGCTTTACCTGGAGGCTCTCCGCATGTCCTTATAGTTCTATGTTCGGCGGAATCAAACAGTTGGAAGTAAGTGCACTTAACACACAGCCTGTGGCTTCCTTTCCAGTTGTAGACGCTGTTGTATGTTAAATAGGGCAGCCTGCTCCAAAAGTTATTTTGAGAATTCCTTAATTTTTGTTGTATAATAATAAAAGTGAATAGTCAATAGAGCAGCCTTCTGGCCAATTCTGACTGCAACTTTTGGAAATTTGATTGAAAAGTGTTTCGTCCAAGCCTCTTTTTTGTTGCTGTGACTTGTGCCAATCTAAAATGCATAATTTCTGAAAAATGGTTGGGAGTCGTGCTTGCACGTGCCAAATGAAAAAAAAAACTTTTAGACGCATAGAAACACAACAGAAAGAAAGAAGTACACAGAAAAAACGTCGAATAAGCTTTGTTAGTCTTATAGTGCTTTTGTGCAGCTTGGAGATTTCTTCATTATGATGCACCAACTAGCCTAGCTAAAAGTATTTCTAAGATGTGTGCACTCCTTGTTTATCAGACCAGTGCAATAATGCACGGAAAAGCGTCTGTGTTGAAATATAAGGCATCGTGCGTTGTGTGAGGAACGTTTTTGGGCCAAATTCTCTTTCAGGAGGGTTCAATATACATAGAAAACAGCGGAAGTCGACCCGAAGAAAATAAGTATGACCTAAATCCTGATCACACCCACTTTATTATTGTAAAAGATGATACCGTCAACAAAACAGGCCTGAATTACTTCATGCTCAAGCTCGAGCAGCACCTTTCAATGACATCTGACGTAGAAAACGGTAAGAACCTTTTTAAATACGTCCCTTTCATTACTTAGCTACAGGTAGCAAATTCATGCTTTTTGATGATTTTACAACTTACACCGGTGTTGCAGTGCAAGACCCATACATGCGAGGGATGTAACTCCTTGTCTGAAATCCATCTAATAAACATTTTTTTGAGCCGAAGCATTCTAAAAGAACACCACGTACGTTGTATAGAATAAAAGTAATGTGATAATTGGCACTGTTTTCTGAGCGTATACATACTTCGCGTTGGAAACACGAGGAGGTACCGCAAAAAATGTGTTCGTGACAACGATGTACTGAAGTTGTGCTCTTTGTCTTGTGCAACAGACAATGATGCCAAGAAATTACAACGAATGTTACTAAATGTAAGTTTAATGTAATTGCAAATAAACAAATGTTGTTAAAAAATAACTTGCACCGGCAGGATCCGAACCTGCGACCTTCGAATAACGCTCCCAACGCTTTACCACTAAGCTGTGATTGCGGTCATTTTTCGTCCGTTTTAAAGGGCATATATATGCATTTGAACGCAGGAGTGTCACTCAGGACCACCATTTGCTATTCGGCGAGTTTGGAACACTCTTTTTGCCTGTTGATATGGTCACGTTCTAAACGAACGCGATGTTTATAAAGCGGCTACACAAGGTTCTAGCCATCTCGAGAGAGGTCGACACTGCACAGCCAAAACAAAGGCACGAGCACGGGAGCTACTGTGTCTTTGTCTGCTTCTTTCCCGCTGGCACATAAAGCATGTAGCATTGCCTCTCTACACGAAAGAGGATCGCCGCGAAGCTAAATGATGTGCTTGCAGTACACAATCGAAAACCGAATGTCCTGAAAACCATGAGTATCATAATTTTTGGCATGACTTTACCCGCACCACGTGCGCAATCTGTGGCCGTGACTGTTGGCGTCGTGGTGCTTGGCTGCCATCTGGAAGGACTTCGTAGTTGAGGTCTCTCACTCGTCGTAGCACCTTCTACGGGCTGAAATAATGGCTAAGAAGTTTTACAGAAAGGCCTTGGTTACCCGGTTGGTATTCGACTTGTCTGTGGCTGAAGTTGTAGCGTCATGTGTCGGTGTCCTGTTGTTTCGTTTCGTACAAATAGGCCAGTTGGCGCGTTTCCTTAGCACGTTGAACAGAAGACTCGGCGTCTTCATTGATGGTTGAGTTTGTTCATGTCGCCTGGGAGCATGGCATTCAACATCGTCTGAATATCACGATCGTATAGAAGACGAAACAGCGTGAAGCGTGTGGTTCCTTGCGTAGTGGTATTGTACGCGAATGTTACGTAAGCCAGTACCTCATGCCACGTCTTGTGCTGTATGTCTATGTACGTAGCCAGCATATCAGTCACTGTTTTGTTCAGTCTTTCGGTCAACTCGTTCGTTTGGGAGTGATAGGCTGCTCGTAGTTCTGTGGTGCGTCGTATAGCTTAGCTAGAAGACTGTTCAAGGAGCTTGGCCCTAAACGCCGCTCCTCGGTCTGTAATGGCGCAGGTTGCCGCACCGTGTCGTACTTCAATGTGCTCTACGAAAAACGAAGCAAGTGCAGAAGTTGCGTCTTTGAGAAGAGCCTTTGTTTCTGCGTAGCATACCAAATAATTTGTGGCGACGATTATCTACTTGTTTCCCGAAAATGACAAGGGCAACGGTTCCAGAAGATCCATACCGACTTGATCAAAATGCGTTTTGGGTAGCTCAAAAGGGTGATGTGATCCTGAAGGCTTCACAGACGGGTACTTTCGGCGCTGCCATTTAAGGCAGGCTTGTACGTAGTGCCTAACGCAAATCTCCATTTTCGGTTAGTAGTAAGACTTTCGTAGCTTAGCACGTGTGCGGGAGATACCTGGCTGGCCAGAATATTCGGCATGGCAGGCAAATATAATTTTGTAATGAAGCCCTGCGAGAACGACCAATAAATAGTTTGATTGCTGGCACCTGCGTTCTCCTTGTACAACACGTCCTGTCGCAAACAAGAGAATGACAAAATCCGCGAGCTATATGGGAGCACGCCTGGATTTCAGGTAACAGCAGTCGCAAGGCGTTCTATTTCTCATCCGATAGTGCATTGTTTATGTCAACATCCGTTACGGCTGTTCCGTCGTGGCTACTGTCATCGCACGCAAAACACTCGATGATGTCCTCCAAGGCTTAGCACGACGTAGCTAATCAAAAAAGTGGAACTTCGTATTTGCAAACTGGCAGTGCTCACACAAAGAAGCTTGACGACGTGTGCTCCAGCTGTTCGTACATGTGACCCTGTCCAAAGCCTAGTAACATTTTTTGAGTAGACCTGCATATCTTCCGCCAAGAATTCAATAAAGAGCTCCACTATCTTCGAAGGCTGTTACATTTCGACGATCGATGAGCACATGTATGTCCATAGAAAAGTCACCAGGCTGAGATACAGGTGTCGTCGAATGACCATCGGTACGACGTTCCACCGGTTGGAGGGCGAGGTCTTTAACACGTCAGCGGCCTTGCCTCGCGGCCTTGTCTCGAGAGCATCAGCGGCGTTGCCTCGAGAGGTCGCTGATGTCAGTTTTCCAGGTGGGGGCTTCGAGATAGTCGTTGCGACATCCGATTCTTGTTGCCAGAGTAGGATTGTGATCGTGGTGACGGTGAACGTGACTGACGCCTGGATGCTATGCACTGCCGAGAGAGAAAATCTTCGATCTCGGGTGGTCACTGTCAGAACCGGGGGCGGGGTGTATTAAAACGCTGAAGCCGAAGTCAGCGGTACCGGCACTCTCGGTACGTGTGACCCACCTAACCACAGTGGTAGCAAAGCGGTCGTCTGTCGGCATGCTTTCGTATGTCGGATTTGCGCGTGATGGTTCGAGTGTCTTCGAAATAAGGCACTGTCTGTGCAGACTGCAGCGTGGTATACGCGATGGCTGCGGGTATCGGCGCTGGCGGAGGTGAATAGTATCCGAATGTGTCGGCATAACTAGCATACTGGAAGCCACTACTCACTGGAGGTGTCACTGCCGACAGGGTGGTGCGTCTCAGGGTGTCAGCATACGTCGCGGGTTGAGGTTCGCTAGAAGATGTCAACGGCTGAAAAGGCACACCAAGTTCGACAGGTGTCTCACAACGGTGTGGGTCGAGCGCCTACTAGTCTTTGTCTCTGATGATGCTGGCTATGCAGCTAGTAGTCGGCTGCTGCTGTGCCTGGTGCATTTGTTGCAGCTTGTCACATAAGACCGAACGTATAAGCTAACGAAGCGCTTATAAATCTGTCGTAAACGATCCTAGCCTGATGGTGTTGGTAGCGTCCACTTGCCGATCAATGTGGTTCCGCTGCTGAAGCACCTTCTCCATGGTGACGTCTTCAGTGAGGAACTCCACAACCGTCTTATGCGGACTACAAATGAGACCACCAAAGAGCTGATACTTCACGCTGCGCACCTAGTGACGTAGCTTCTTGGCTTCCGGCATATTTTATTTGACCCGATTGAAAACACGGACCATATCCTCCACGTACATGGCAACACCTTCATTGGGCATCTGAATGCGAGACTGGAGGGCCCATTCCACTCGCTCACTTCCGAAGATCCGGCTCCAGTACGTGTTCAGAAGTCTACGAGAGAACTCGCACCGTGAAGTTTAGAGGTCGTTGCGGTTCTGGAACTATGTACGAGCACTGTCCAGAAGGTTGAAGAACACGTACCTGAGCTTCGCCACTTCGTCCCACCCGCTTAAATCCGCTACGTGCTCGAACTCCTCCAGCCACTGATTCCCATCTTCAAAAATGCAATCACAGAAAGACTAGACAACCATGGTTTTTTGCAGCATAGAATAAGCGAGCGAAGCTTCAGCTGTAGAGCAGTAGCAGAGGTGGTGGCAGTAGCAGCCTCCTTATCTGTTGATGTTGTAGTTGTAGAGCGATGCGCTAACTCAGAGGCCAGACCCCATATTCTCCGGCTAGCACGGTTTACGGGCGTACGGTTAATGTTCTGGCTGGCATTCCTGCTACTGGAAGGAGTATGTTGTATAAGTGGCACTATACAACACCTCCTCGAATGAAATGTCCCGTTCCAATTAAAGCGACGTTTTCAAAGTGGCTACACAAGCAGTGTGGCTGCTTGGGCTAGTTGGTATGGCATGACGATAGTTAAAGCACGGAAACAAAACGACGACACAGACTCCTTCGTGCCCTTCTTGTCTCTGCGTCGTCGTTTTGTTCTCGCGCTATAACTATCGTCCGGCTTCACACGGTCGAGGTCGTCCCGAGAGCAGTCGGCACAGAACAGCCAAAACAAAGGCACGAGCACGAGAACTACTGTCTTCGGCTGCCTCTCTGATGCTGGCATAAAAAGCATGTGATATATGACGTAGTACGTGATAATATTACAAACTAGCATCCGACTAATAATTCTTTGCAGCCGACTAATAAAGTGGACTGAGGGACGACCGGTGCCATAGCCCAGTGGTAGAGCATATTACGTGGTATTTGAAGGTTGCAGGTTTGGTTCCTTCCAGCAGAAAGTTATATTTTTATCCACTTTTCTTTGTTAACAAATTATTTTCAATTCTGATAACATTCCTTATACTTTCCTTGGCGTCATTTTCTGTTAGTTCTTTAATTTGGTATCTAACAATAAAGAGAGAGGCCTCAAATTTACAAATTCCTCCTACCTGTAGTGAATATTTAGACACCACATTAGTGACTAGTCCAGTGATAGCGTAGTGTGTAGAATATCAATCTCATGTGCAAGAGGTCCATGGTTTGAATCGCGGTGCCTCGCAATTTCAACCAGAGTAAAAAACTATCTACATGATGATGGAATTGCACTAGGAAGCCTAGGGTGTGCCCTCACCGCGGTGACCACCACCAGCAACGCACCACCTCACCACAGAAAGATTGAGCACCTTGGAGCAATATCTCGCCACTACCTCTCACATGGCTATGCCAATTAACCCTCGGTTCTCAGTTTGTAACGGTTGCGAAGCAACTGACCATAGCAGCAGTGAGATCTGCGACGCAGCAGAGGCTGCTAAAAATCTCTAGGTCCGGAGTGGCCACCAGTCTAACCTGACCTTGGCAACATAGAACGCTGGAACACTATCTAGTGAGGCAAGTCTAGCTGTACTATTATAGAAGCTAGAGGGTTTCACATAGGATGTTACAGGTCTCAGTGAGATTAGCAAGACAAATGAGACCTACACATTGCTAAAAGATCAGCACGTCTTTTTTTCTTGTGGCTTGGCTGACAGGAAAACGGTGTGCACAGGGTTCTCTATTTAAAGAAATATAGCTGGTAACATGGTGGAATAATATAGCTGTAATTAAAGGTTGGTAGGTATTGTTAGTGAACTCTATAAGAAATACAAGAAGAAGGCGCTACTAGCCTACACGCCCACATCCAGTCATGATGACGTAATAGATGCGAAGCAGCTCTTTGACTAGCTTGTGTACCACGGTCCCTTCATTCGCACCACTCCCCATCGACGCAGGTTTTTGAGCGGTGTCAAGTAGCTCATATCTATCTATCTATCTATCTATCTATCTATCTATCTATCTATCTATCTATCTATCTATCTATCTATCTATCTATCTATCTATCTATCTATCTATCTATCTATCTATCTATCTATCTATCTATCTATCTATCTGTCTGTCTGTCTGTCTGTCTGTCTGTCTGTCTGTCTGTCTGTCTATCTATCTATCTATCTATCTATCTATCTATCTATCTATCTATCTATCTATCTATCTATCTATCTATCTATCTATCTATCTATCTATCTATCTATCTATCTATCTATCTATCTATCTATCTATCTATCTATCTATCTATCTATCTATCTATCTATTTATCTATCTATCTATCTATCTATCTCTCTATCTATCTATCTATCTATATATCTGTCTGTCTGTCTGTCTGTCAGTCTGTCTGTCTAGCTACCTACGACTTTTAGCTGTCTTGGCCTTCAGAATAATGGGGTCTATACAAAAATTGGTATGGCATAACATGACGGTAGAACGAGCATCAGTTACTAGTAGTAACATAAAAATAAGGGCAAGTATTTCATGAACCTTATAATTTACATGTCGGGATCTTGCTGCTCCTGTGGTGGTTTCGTTCACATGACATCTCGCAAAACTGGTATCCTATGACAGGGCTGCATGGCGAGCACAAGTGACAGGCCATTACGTGGACAAAATGACGTGCGTGTCATGTATGAGCATGACTGGCACGCTCATCATGCGCTCGCGGTCGATTCGCTAGCTTCACGTTCACCAAATTTGGTAATACGTGACTTGAATGGGTAATAAAATATATGAGTGGTTATGACATGATAATGATGACATGCCTGTCATGTAAGAAATTGACTACAAGCTACGCTCTTGATGCCACGTTCAATTTCTCAAGTTTTGTTATCCCAAAACATTACACAATTCTCAGCGCAAACCGCGCCTGCAGTTTTCGAGAAGCTTCCGGACTGTAGTAGATAATTTCAATAAGATTACGCCTGCTCGGCGAACTGTACAGATTATTCTGTAATCTACGCCACCGCCAGCGATAACGCTAGAACATTCGACGGCAAGAGTATAAATGCCGACGTGCTTCGCCGCTTGTCAGTAGTTGATCGACGGCCAACGCTCTGTTCACTGCTATCTGTGCAAGACTGCTACTGTACTCGAACTTTCCGTTTACCGGGCACAGGTTCACCCATATGAACAGTTAAATCCCAACATAAGGTCTCCTGTCTTCGGCCACGTCATGACCCCGTGACAATATGTACTAAGTTTTTTATTACGTGACGTGAATTGATGATGAAAGTATAACAGGTGCTAACTTAACATTCTGAAATTCATGTCATGTAAGAACATCACTACATGCCACGTTCATGATGTGCTCACAATTGTTTAACCAGCTTCATATATACCAAATTTCTTATTATGTGACGTAATCGGATGATGAAGGTACACGGCTGATTGCATGCGTGTCAAGTATGAACACGGCTACATGCCATGGTAATGATGCGCTTGCGGTCATTCCATTTGCTTCGCATATACCAAATTCGGTATTAAATGACGGGAACGGACGACAAAAGTAAATGACACTGTGAAACATTAAAATCATGATACGCGTGTCATGTAAAACATAACTACATGCCCCATGGTCATGGTGAGCTCGTGGCCTTTTCGCTAGCTTTATGCATACAAAATTTGGCGTTACGTGACGTTAGTCGATGACGAAGGTATATGACTGGTGTCGGGCGTGTCAGATATGCGTGTCAACATCAATACATACCACGCTTATGATGCGCTGGCGGCCGTTTCACAAGCTTCACATATACGAATTTCAGTATTACGTGAAGGATTACAAATTCCAGGCGCAAACACGATAAAATCACGGCATGGATGTCATGCACGCCATAGGCTACGTCCGCATCGTAACTTCATGCTTATTTTGATGCAAACATTCAACATTCCTATTTCGTGCTTCACATATCGTCGATGCCCACTGTACGTAGGATCTAATTTTTTTTAATTGAAAGCATCTTTGAAAACGTGAACTCAGCAATGAGTAAGGCGAACACACACTTTAGTATACTGATGGGCGACTTCAATGCCAAGGTAGGCAAGAATTAAACTATAGACAAGACAGTAGGGAATTATAGTACGGGTATAATAAAATAGAAAGGGCAGTTATCAGTGGATTTCTACAAACAAATTCATTTACGGATCTTGAATACCTTCTACCAAAACGAGCGAACCTTAAGTGGACATGAAAGAGCCCTAATGGCGAAATAAATAACCAAATAGATTTTATACTTAGTGCGCACCCAGGCATCCTGCAGGATGCGGAAGTGCTTGGCAAGGGACGACGCAGTGAGACTAAAATAGTAGCTTCTCGAGTGCGCATAGACATAAAATCAAAGAATTAAAACTGATACGCAAGCCAATCAATGAGCTAGCTTTGAGAAGGATAGTAGATGAATTCAGAGTCTTGCTTCAGAACAGATATCCTGCTTTTATTGAGCAAACCAGCCTTGGCATTGACCCAATCACGAGTATTATTACGGAGTGTAAAATGGAAGTGACAGGTATGGCACTTAGACAGAACTCTGTCAAGCTATCTCAGGTCACGAAAAACCTCATCAAAAACATGAAAGCCTGAAACACAAGAAACAAAATAGAACTAGCAAAGCTTTAGCTGTTAATTAATAAGCCTTAGGTATCCAATGTAACAAGGTATCACATAGCGGGAATCGAACTTGCTCTAAACGACAGACGAAGCTTCAAAGCGGTGAAGAGTTAACTTGGGAGAAGCAAACAACCAGATTTATGCGTTTAAAAACAAGGACCCAGTTTAAAATACCACCAGAGCATCTCGGATGGGTTCTAGTGTGATTTGGGGGATACACCAGAACACACTGGCGTGTTTTGGTGTATACATCAGCTTGATGTGCTGACGTTCTTGTGGAACACTGACCCATTCTGGTGTGTCCTGGTGGGGTGTGTCCAAGTGGGATTGGTCCTGGTGGGAACGCCGACCCAAAGTGGTGTGTTCTTGTGGGACATGTTTTGGTGGGATGTGTTCTGTTGGGAAGACCTCACCAATGTGGAGTGTTCTGGTTGGATATACATATTTGGATAAATATATTTTGTGCTTGGGGCTTAGACTAAGACGTGGGGCTTGGGCTTCTTCAACCGAATGCGCTCGAACTCACACTCCTTAGTATTTTTCTCAACCAGACTCACTCGCACTAAAATTCACCAAAATATTACTCAGCCGGTCGCTCTCAGACTCGTGGCTCAATCATTTTCATTGAGCTGACTCATGAGTACATAACCTTATAATTAGCTTTTCCAACCGTAGTGTCAATGCTCTTTAGTTTTCTTGGCACTAAGTGTTAACACTCACAATTAACACTGGAACCAGGAAACACGTATAACAAATTTCGGTTTCATTTTGAAGTTTTTGTTGCCCTGGAGAGGACGCTAGGTTCTTGATAAACAAACACAAATGTCATCTTGTCCATGCAGCTTATTGAGGCACTAATATTGTCAAGCATATTCTCATGCTTCTTGCAGTACTATTTCAACGTATTGTGGCATAACTGCATTTTTTTCAAGCTTTGTCAAATGGCCCGCATCCATTAGACAACCTCCGTAATACAGCTTATCACACCGAGGTAGAACAGCTCACTTTATTTGGAAGCTCCGTGTATGTGTGCAACCAAAATTGCTCTCTAAGCACCCCAGCATGTCTATTCACCCTTCACTGTTTACATGCAAATCGTACAACCTACAGCAATCTACTCAGTGCTTGTTACTAACCTCTTGTGACTTACAGAGACACCACACTTTTTACGTATCACTATTATTACCACCCCCTCGTTATCAAAACCAAAAATATTTTTAAGAATCGGTAATACTTATAAATTAACTGCCCTCCAAACAACTATATATTTTTGGCACCTCAACTTTTTTTAAGAAGCAACACTACAAGAATTGCTGAAATTCGTAATACACACATTTTGTGCCCTCCTTAGTACATCTTGATCTCGTACCTTACAATTCAAGCACATTTTTATTGAAAGGCAACTCACACGAGATATTTTTAATCAAAATAACGTCCTGTGAAAGAGATTGTGTGCTGAGGCCAAAGCAGCCCACATTCGTAACATAAGCCTCTGATCAAGAAGTATTTAAACGGAGTATAAACTGTCATGCACTGAAGCGCATTGGTAGGCAAAGGCATGAACGTAAGCCGAAATAAGACTGACAGTAATGAAGGTGATTATATAGGACCATAAGTCGACAGAAAAGTGGAGCTCATGCATGCTCACTCAAGAAATAAATTTTGTGCTTATGGCTGACTCGAACTCATCCCCCAACTTTTCTGCACCGGACTCTTGGACTATAGCTTCCCAAAATATTACTCGCCAAAACACCCAAACTTACTCTGACTCAGACTTGCTGCTTGATCTGAATATTTCTTAGTTGACTCATGAGTAAGTTTGCTGACGTATGCATATTACTCTCATGTATGTCATATTCCTTTGCACAAACCACATCTTCATGTAGCGCAACATTGCTATACTGGCCAGGTAACTTTCAGATCATCAAAAACACAAGACAGTCCTACAATTAATTGTGAATGCGAAATCTGTACACATTGGGGAACTGATGTTCGACAAAAGGCACAGAAACCGAAGCCATGCAGTAGGGCGTATACTTTATTTCAGAATACATAATTACACTAACACAAAGCATTTTCTATGACTTTTTATATTGACAAGATTCTAAATAATCTAGCTATATTTGTTGTGTTAATCTTGAAAGAGCATAATAATACGCTGCAGACTTTTTATCCTTTCAGTCCTGGTACCATCTGATTGATCTATATGTGGGGTTTGACGTCCCAAAATCACAATTTGATTACGAGGAACGCCGTAGTGGAGGGCTCCGGAAATTTCGACCACCTGGGGTTCTTTAACGTGCACACAAATCTGAGCATCCGGGCCTACAACATTTTGCGCTTCCATAAAAAAAGTGTTTGAATAAGTCTTATTCACACAACTTACTCTATAACTGTCTTTTCGCCAGCTGCTAAGCATTTTGAATAACTACCAACACCGTATAAAAATCATATGAGTGGGCACGGCGAAATCCGTGGAAACATGGCTAAACGTTTCCTCTGCCTTGTGCAGGGCTTGCTGCTCTGCGCCCCCAACGTATCTCCTGGATCTACAACGGCCACCACTGGGTACTCGCCGCATTCGCACCACTTTGTTTTCTGCAAGTCACAGCCACCTTACGTGGAACCATGTGACGTCATCCCGAAGCTGCTGCCACCTGGCAGTGCTTGGTCTGTGACGTCATCCGATCATCGACTACTTAAAGACACCTGGAACCCCTCCTCCCTCAGTGGGCACGGCGAAATCCGTGGAAAAATGGCTAAACGTTTTCTCTGCCTTGTGCAGGTTAGTAGGACGTACAGCTCATTTCGAAGCGATTGCCGCTGTTTGGTTGTTATGCCGTGCCTACGGCAGTGTCGCAAAATTGCATACAATTGTTTTTGTGCACTTCGGTTACTACTTTGTGGTGATGTCGAACAAAACCCCGGACCTACCAACCAAGACATGCTGGCTAAACTTTTAGAGGGTCAAAAAGCTCTCCGTAGTGAGGTAGCAGACCTTACAACTAAAACGGAAATCATGTTAGCAGAGCTTACACGGCGTCTTTCAGAAATCGAGACCCATGTGGCTGAAATGAAAACTAAAAATTTAAAATAGGATGACTTGGAAAACCTTCTTAACGTCTACACAAACTCAATGAATTTCCAGGCCTGAAAGCTAACGGATCTTGAAGCTCGAGGCAGACGTTCAAACTTGATTGTTTTTGGTATCCCAGAACAGCCGGAAGAAACTGAATCTGATCTTACAAAAAAAAGTCTTCTCTGAAACGTTTCACAGCAAGCTCGGCGTTAAATGCACTTCTGTTGCCCGGATTCATAGGCTTGGAAGATCAGGCTCGAATAGGCCGATTAATTTGTATCTTCAAGACTTCACCAAAAAGCTAGCTGTGCTGAAAAAGGCAAGCAACCTAAGGGCAACTAACATCTTTGTTCAGAACGACTACTCAAAGCAGACGTTGGCAAAACGTAAATTACTGTGGGAAAGTGCAAAAGCCGACAAAGAACAAGGCAAGATGGCATTTTTGGTGCATGATAAGCTGCGTGTAGGTGATGATCTGTTTATTTGGAATGACGTAACAAACAAACGTCAGTTAATTGGAAGCAGTCGGAGTGCCACGGCATCGCCTCAGTCTATCGGCAGTGCACCCGATAACGAAAGTACGGGTAGCAAGTGTTGACCAGCTGCGCAGAAGCAAAATAGACTGATTAATATGAATGCTCGAAGCATCGGAAATCAAACCGAACAACTTGAGGCTGTACTCTTAGCATACAACCCTCATGTAGTTGTAATAACGGAAACGTGGCTCCACAGCGAAATGTGTGACCAAGACTTAGTGCCTCCAGCTTATGAAATGTACCGCAGAGATAGGGTCTCAAAAGGTGGTGGAGTTGCAGTACTTGTTAAAACAGGAATTACTGTCACCCGTTTACCTGACGTTGAAAGTACAGAAAGCATATGCCTGCGGCTTTCACTCTTCAATAAGTCTTTTGCATTGTATGCAGTGTACAGGCCGCCGAATTCGTTGCCGGATTATTTGTTTAACTTGAAAACCCATATGGAAAATTACAGTAATCAAAAGCTAATTGTCATCGGCGACTTCAATCTTCCTAATATTGACTGGAACCAAATGCAGTCGACATTAGATTTGATTAATGCAAATATACTGTTTGATATGATGCTTTCCCACAATCTCGCCCAAATTGTTCAGCAACCGGCACGTGTTGGTAATGCTTCGTCCACGTTACTAGATCTTGTGTTCATGCATCGCACTATTCTTGATTGCTGTGTTTGCGTTGAACCCAGCTTATCTGATCCCGACATGGTCACAATTTCTTTTCCCTTGCATTGTAATCGCTCCAATAGCCCACTTAACTCCAAACAGGTGAAAAATTTTTCTCGTGCTAACGATACGAGCATCCAAGATTATCTTGAATTTGAATTGGTGAATTTTGATGGCGACGACGCTGCTGTTCTCTGGGATAAGTTTAAGAAACTATGTTTCCACTGCATTGAACGGTTTGTACCCAACAAAACAAAAAAAACCCCAAAGTTCACACCATGGATCACAAGGCCAATAATACAAATGAAGCGTGAAGCCAAGCGCTATCGGAAAAAAGGTGCTCCCGCTAATATTCTCAGGAAAATTCGTAACTCCCTCTCCGAAGCTATTAAAAGTGCCAAGAATTTTTATTTTACTGTCAAGTTACAAAACTTCATCAAAGAGGACCCTAAAGAATTTTGGTATTTTATTAAGGACCGTAAAAGCTCTAAAAACCGAATAAAGTTTAACGGCACTATAATTGACAATCCCCAAACGATCGCGAAAAATTTCAACGACTATTTTCATAGCGTTTATTTCAACTTCTACCCTGCCTGTCTCAATTAGCATTGACGCTTCTGATTCAGATCCTAACCTCATTTCATTCGATGATGTCCTAAATTTACTGCTGCGATTAAAAGTTAAATCAACCCCTGGACCAGACAACATAGCCAATGCATTTCTCCGGCAATATGCCGAAATATTGGCCAAGTACATTGTTGTGATCTTCCGAGCCTCGATAAGCTCAGCAACTTTACCCATCGATTGGAAATCGGCACATGTTCTGCCCTTTGTGAAAAAGGGGTACCCAGAGTGCATACCAAACTACCGTCCAATTTCTATGACTTCCGCATGTTGCAAAATGCTAGAACATATAATTGCCACTCGTATAAACAGCTTCTTAGATGATAACCACATTTTATCTCCCTTTCAGCATGGATTTAGAAAACGGTTTTCCACAGTCACCCAGTTGGTCTCAGTTATTCATCACATTGCTTCTATTTTAGACAAAGCTGGTCAGGTCGATGTACTGTTTTTAGATTTCATTAAAGCCTTCGAGCGTGTTCTCCATAACAAGCTCATCGAGTAATTGCAGACTATAGGACTTCCAAACTACCTAGTATCCTGGGTGTCTGCTTACCTGAACGGCCGGAAACAGTATGTCGACGTCTGTGGACAGACATCACCTCATCTCCCAGTAATTCCGGCGTACGGCAGGGTAGTGTTCTAGGTCCGCTGCTGTCTATAATTTATTGCAATGATATTGATAATGCTATTACTGATCCGGTTAAAATAGGACTTTTTGAAGACGACTGCGTTATTTTCACAGATGTACACTCGCCAGATGACCAGGTCGCTCTCGACACTGTTCTTAACAATATTCTTTCGTGGTGTAACAAATGGGGCATGGTGCTCAATTTCGATAAATCTGTTTGGCTTCGAATTTCTAACAAGAAAAATCCCCTTCAGTTTTCCTATTCCTCCAAAAGCCAACCCTTAAAAGAAGTCTGTCAATACAAATTAGGTATAACGATAACGAATAAGTTGTCCTGGAATGCACACATTGCCGATGTTTCGTCATCGGCTTTCCGTAAACAGTGTCTTTTAAGGCACAAACTCAGAGACGCCCCGTTGCAAGTGAAAATATTAGCTTATAACACTTTGATACGTCCAAAGCTTGAATACGCTTTTATTGTATGGGATCGGCATACTAAGTCTAACATATATTCCCTCGAAAAGATTCAAAGACGAGCAGTGCGTTTTATTTACTCGAAGTATGGTCGTGGTACATCAGTTACTGAAGTAATGCGAGATAACGAATTCCAGACGCTACAATCGCGGCGCCAGCTTCTCCATCTAAAATTCTTGGACTCACTAATTAACAATAAACTTGGGCTAGACCCATCACATTACGTTACCCCACTTTCGACCAGGCAAACTTGTCATTCTCATGTCCGATCTTTAACGCCGTATTTTGCGCGGACAGATTTATTTAAGTTTTCCTTTTTTCCGAGAACTGTAACAGAATGGAATAACTTGCCTTCTGAATTCCTCCAAACCTTCGATCTTGATGAACCCAATGTTTAATTCTGTGAACCTTGACCCCCCCCCCCTCCCAATATCGCTTGATTTTTTTGTTTTGGTGTTTCTCTTCTACTCGCTCTTCTCTTACGCAGATGTATTTTAGTCAAGCCGTGTTACTCATGTACTGATCGCGTGCTTTCTTTGTTTTGATGTTTCTCTTCTACTCGCTCTCCTCTTACACAGATGTATTTTAGTGAAGCTTTGTCACTCATGTACTGATCTTGTGGTTGTGTTTGTTCCCTCCTGCTTGGGCCTTTTTGGCCTGCAGTATTCCACAAATAAATAATATAAATAATATCATCACAGCACAGCCCATCTATTTGTATTATTAAAAATTAACTCTTATTAGGTTAACCTTAAAAGTATGGAGTAGCTTGATTAATTGGTATGTGGGGTTTAGCGTCCCAAAACCACTATATGATTATGAGAGACGCCGTAGTGGAGGGCTCCAGAAATTTAGACCACCTGGGGTTCTTTAACGTGCGTATGGAGTAGCTTAAACAGAAACATTCCACGCCAGAAGTTCTTGCTATTTCAGCTTGCACTACTAAGCATTTATTACTTATTTTATTTCGTTAACTTAAATTTCATTAGAAGCTTCGTATATGTGCTGCAGAATCATGGGTTATTCCCAATATTATCCTACTACAACACCCCCCCCCCCCCACCCTGCTTCTCGCGCTGGGCGCCCAGCTGATGCATAGAAGTGAAACAGCTGACTGCATCGCCCTGCAGAGGAAAGCTGTCATTTACGGCGAAAAAAAGCGGTTGCCTCACAAAAGCGCGAAGGTAATGGTTCTGTGTGCGAGTCAACATTGACAGATGAAAATATATAGTTACTTGAAAAAGAACTTACCTAAGCGGCATCTAGGACAGCAGACGATCCTTTTTCTGCTTCCACACATTCTGCAGAGAAAGTTTGATGATGAGTCGGTACGTGCCGGCTTTTGTGACTGCCCAACACCTCCACGGGCCTGGGCCTGTCGTTTCAACAGGTGCACGGTACCCACGCAACCACAAATTACACTCGCACACGCATGCACGTATAAACACAAGTGCGTACATACACACACACAGACCATTGTATATCATGTATCGGTATTACGTCATACGATCGTACATGTGCTGTTCTTCCACCAACGTGCTATCTTGTTGCAATAGCCGAGTTTGTATACGCACTACTGCCGAGTACGCTACTCTGCATGTCGCAAGTTCAAATCCCTTGTCTAAAAGATTTTTTTTTTGTTTTTATGTCCCGTTGCGGCAGAATTACCCTGACTTCTTCGAGTAGTTTGTTGTTTTTCTTTTTATAAGAAAATTAGGTGGAAGGCTGAAACTGTATTTAAGAGGCCCGACACGTACGTCAGTATTGCTTTTTCTGCTGGTACCTCATTTGAAGGAGGTGCCAGCGTGATATTGGTGGCCTAGTTTCTTACTAGGAGAAATAGTCCTGAGCCCAGCAAAATAAAATAGGAGCAATCCTTAGCACTCTAACAAAAAACTAATTAGCTTTCTTTTGTTTCAAACCAAAATTGAATATACAAGAAAACGTGACAGCATAATAAATTATTCATTCAAATGAAAGAGAAAAGTTGATAGGCCAAGAAGATTCAATGCTAGTATACCTTTTCTGAACGGAGAAACATTCTTGTTTACGGCTCTGTTAGGAACACTGACGTATTGACTAAGAATATTGTGCACGTGAACAATTACTCGCATGTCGACTGTTACTGAGACGCAGTTCCTATAGATATTATACCAGTTTGACAAGACAAATAAGGTTATAAATGTGGAGAGCCTATGGTTGTAGTCGCCACCTTAGTCGGTGATGATTGAGCCGCAAGTAAGTTGACGACATCACCCCTGGGGACGTCAACAGATAGATAGATAGAGAGATAGATAGATAAATAGATAAATAGATAGATAGATAGATAGATAGATAGATAGATAGATAGATAGATAGATAGATAGATAGATAGATAGATAGATAGATAGATAGATAGATAGATAGATATGTGTGGTTTAACGTCCCAAAGTTACCATATAATTATGAGAGACGCCGTAGTGGAGGGCTCCGGAAATTTGCACCACCTGGGGTTCTTTAACGTGCACACAAACCTGAGCACAAGGGCCTACAACATTTCCGCCTCTACCAGAAATGCAGCCGCCGCAGCCGGGATTTGAACCCGTGACTTGCGGGTCAGCAGCCGAGGGGACGTCAACAGTGCTTACAGGGAGCACCGATGAGAAGACCAAAGGCTGCCTCTACGACGCCGTATTTCTGCTTAAGACAGGTGAAGTAAAATTTCTAACTACTTATTACACGGTCAGCGTATTGTGTGCGTAGGTCTAATATCTTTTCTCGCTAGCCTCATCCAAGAAAAGAATCGCCACCCCCCCCGCCCCGTACTTGCGATGTGCTCAACCAGGCCATGTTTTATAAACTATGTGATGTCCCAGTGTGATTGCTATGTGCTAGCTACATGTAACTTGCATATAGAATACCGTACGCGAAGCTTGCAGGTGTAGCTTTGCGAGCGTCACATAAAGGGAGCCCGCGGGAGGTGGGCGCAGAACGCACGCACAACGCAAACTCGAAGCTTTGCGTGCACTGTTCTAAAACTGCATATGCAACAGAATGTGCTTTTGCCAAGCTGTCCTCGACGCGAGAGAAGCATGTCAGTGGATGCTATGCTTTGCTCAGTGTGCAAATTCATGGAACCATGATTTGCGAAGATTTTTTTTTAATCGGAGTCAACATACAACAGTATTTAGGTGACTTGTCGAAACCTGCAGTTCTTGTTCACGTGTTTGGTCCCAAATAGAGTGAACGCAACAAGCGTGAGCAAGTGATCATTACTTATTATTTTCAAGTTCTGAAGCCCAACACAGAGCTATCACAGAATTCGGGTACGTAAATACAATTGAAAAAAATAAGGATAACATCACAAGTTCTTCAACACAACAAATATCGTCACGTCATAAGCATAACTGTATACAAAAGGAAAACCATATAAGTCACTCTACTCAACAATATTTTTCAGAAAAAAAAAACTGTATTCGAACGTATTAGTATATGCAAAAAGGGCCTTAAGATAGTGTCTACATCTATTTGGAAGAGCATGAGCATACAAGATGTAACTATCATATATTAGCCGGCATATTTTTTTTTCAATGCGCTGCACCACAGTGCTCATGCTTCAGGAAAAGCTCAAAACAAGCATGCGACCGGCGAAGCCCGAAGCTTACCATCTTTTAGGCTCCTTTAGTACACTGATACATTATTTTGCTCCGTGTGAATATATATACATTTCTTCATGGGCTTGTTTATGAACAGTTATTGTTGGCTAGTTGAGTGTTTGCAGCTCAAATGTGCAAGCTGCCCTGTGTGTTGACACCACCCGTGTTCATGTGCTCCTTTTGTCACTGATTAGAGACGCCTAATCCTTATATGCTATCATCAGTGCCTAATCTTCCCAGACAATCGGATCAGCGCATGACATTCAAGAAAAAAATAACAGGGCTCTCACCGTCACTGCCATGCCCTTTTGAGGCTATAATTATTGCCATGCGTAATGAGACCATAAAGTACTCCGATTTGTCTATGCATATTAATTTCGGAGTTTTGTAGTGGGAGCTACATTAGCTGAATTGCCATTTCGCTGCATTCAGTGGTTAGCCACCTACCTCGGCATCTGGCATGCAACAGAGGAGAAGCAAACTGCATTGCAACCGTATTTACAATTGAATGTCAACATTGTATGTGCGTGTTCAACTCTATTGTGCTGGCATTGCATCGTAAATATGGAAGCGGCGGCTCAGTCGGAATTGTCGGCAGATATAAAAAGTGAGCCGGAGCCATGGACCTAAAGGAGCCATGAACGCCGCAACGAAACCAAAAAGAGGCAGCGAGCTAAAGACACGGAGGAAGAACAAGCCACATGAAATGAAAAGCGTAGCTGTGCAGAGAACTAATCTGAAAACTATAGGCAGCGTTAGTTGGCATACGCAGCAGCTCTTTGGATAAAGCCTGCAAGCATTTCTTATGGCAGGCTTTGTTCACAAAGCTGTGGCAGATGCTAGGTAAATTTCTCCACTAAGAATAAGTGTACCGCTCACTAAACACACCCAGGCATAACTGATTAAATCACAGCCATTTTTTTCAAAGTTGGCATTCCATGCCAAATAAACCAGCGTTTTTCGACCATCACAAATATGGCTGAAAAAAGTTGCACATCTTTCTTAAAGTTTGAAACTCGTCCTGCTTGCCTACAGGGATGTGTTATCGCTCATTGACACTGGCTCACCGGAAGACAGCTATCGCTGTAAGTAAGGGCTTTTCCCGACTCTTGGCCAATATTGTGGCACCATATTTTTTAAGTGAATGTGATGCTACAGGTAAGTGAATTCTCAAATAAGTGAATTCCACAGAATACTTTGCACATTTTGTTTTCAAGTGTATGACTTGAAACTAAATTTTATGTGGTTCAGGACTGCATTTTTCTTTGGCCTGTTTACAGTTCTTAAGTTCATTTCTTACTGTCCTCTCAAGAATGAATCAGTGTAGTTCTACTGCATGTGTTACAGTTCTAATTGTAATTCGGAGCTTATGAATCTAAGCACATCGTTTCAGTCTTCGGGATGAAGTAATCAGTGCTGTTTTATTATGAAACCTTTGGTTTGTGTGTGTGCAGGTTCACCTAGCTAATGATGTGATGCCCTCAAGGGCCGCCTAGGGTCTGCTGATGAGCATTTCAAGGACTTCCACTGGGTCAAGTGGTCTGCCGTCATAATGAAATAGACAGAGGCTGGTACAGCACGCATAGGGGCTTCACGGAAACTGTTGGAATCGGTTTGTGGCAGAAGGCAACCAGAAGCCTGCACAGCAGCAATCGCCTCCACAAGAAGATGAACGATAGAGAGGTTAGTGAGGAAGTTTGCTCATTTCAGTGGTGTGTATGTTTTGTCATGCATGCGCTTTATAAACTGTTTTCAGTTTGGCGACTATATTGCCTTGTGTATGAGCATGGCTGCAAGTTATATTTTCAGCCACATGATTTCCAGTCATCGGCACACTTCACATGAATGCTTCAACGCAGCGCCTTAACTTGCTTTGACTCATGCCAGTGCTGCCAAGTGTTGGGCACTGCCTGTTTGCTGCACCTTATAACATAGATGAAGCTGGGGCTGATTTGAATAGTAAATTTTAGTTTCACGTCAGTCTGAACGGTGGATTTTATGCACTCGGTTGGCAATTCCTTTTTTTGCCACGTTTCGCTCATGGCTATGTTCCACGCACTCCCATCAAGTTCGTTGCAATATGCTTTTCTCTGCAATAAACCATTGTTTGTGACAGCTAACACACCATTCGTTTTCGAAATTGCAGTTGCTGATTCAATGAAGTAATATATTCACATAGAAGATCAACTGTTTGCTCACCACATTTGACATTTAATTATTGTGGAATATATACAACCGCTGTGAATGTGTGTTTCCTCAGTTTTTTAATACATTATTTTTAGCAGTAGCTGCAATTTCCATCTAGAAAAGTGCGTCATTTGTCATACACAATGATTTATTGCTGAGATGATCGTTGGCAACGATCTTCATGGGCTTGTGGGAAAATATCCATGAGCGAAATGCGACAAAACAGACATGCAAAGTGTGTTTTCGACGCGCCAGTCAAGAAGTGAACGGTAAATCCACTGAAGAAATAGACCACTGCTCTATCCATTATTTGTTGAAGTAGATAAACCATGTCTAACACTTGGAGGCGTTAGGATCAGTCGAAGCAGGTCAAGGCCATGTGGTGGAGTAAAGCTGATGCTGTACATACCTGATGGCGGAAATGCTGAAAGGCATTGCTACTTTGCTTCTGTCTATATTTTCATACAGAAATATTTTGGTATTGTTGAAACTTAGGCGGCATCTACCTGTTGCATGTTCTCGATTGTCTGTAGTGGTATGCGGCAGGAAACCCTCAACTGTGATCCATGATTGTACTGAAATTCCAGTCGTTGCTGTTTCCTGATGTGTGAACCTTCTCTTTTCACGGTTTGTTTGAAGGATAGTCCTACTTTTGAAAATGAGTTTCTCAGTTGGTTAGGCTGTATGAGAAGCACATAAGACTTTTAGCAAATGTATGTTTACTGCTAGTGCTTCCGTAGTGAGCTTATTTAACTTCCATAGTTCAGCAATAGGCATTTTGATGAACAGAAATGAATATGTGTTCAATCTTTAGTTTTTTTTGCTGTGTGAATAGCAAACTTTTGTGTGCGAAACAAATTACAATTGTTAAAGTGTGAATCAAATATTTTTGAACCTTTGTTGCGTATTTTTTGGATACTTCGAGGTGAAGTTACAGAAGAAAAGTTGCAAAAGATTCCGAAGCATATTATTATAGGATAGAACTGTGGCATTGCTTTTTGATAGGTTGTAATGGTCTGGAAAGAAGGTGCTTGCTTCCTTGTTTTAGAAATACCAAGGCATTGGAGACCGGATTTTATTTATTTATCATATTTCGTGCAACCAGAGGGTGTTGACAGCAGTTTAAACGTGAACAATGTCTCACCCCCCCCCCCCCCAATCAACTTCTGCGGAGGCCCTTCTGATTTGGTGAACAAGGGCGTGCTCCTTCCGAATTTGGAGTTGCTGATCTGCCCTGCAGATGTCAGTGTATAAAAACACTTGAAATTTCAGATAGTGAGAACGTTCGTACGGTTTTTTTTTGGCCTGAAACAATAAATAAAGCCTCCACCCCTGCCATGCAGGTTTTAACCAGCGCTTCGCGTGAGTCAATCTGATTACGTGCGTAGCGTAGCCCATGAAGTGGTGAAGCATATTAAAAAAAAATGAAGGGGTGACTGCAACGGCACAGCGAATCTTCATGTTGGAACCAGCATTTTCTCGAGTCAATATATTGAAAAGCAGCTTTGCCGCGAAGTGAGCGTGTAATGAGTTAAAGCATATAAAAAAAATCTGAAGGGGCCGCAGTCAACTGGGCATTGACTGCTGTCTTCGGGAAGTTATAATATTAAAAATTTCAGTGGAAAATAATCGGAGTGCAAGTGCTATTCGAAAAAATATTTGAAAGTTCGAATAATTGCAAGCTGTCAATTTTTTTTTCTAAAATAGGAGCACAAATCTCCAACAAACGTAATTAACTTCATTTATCAAATTGGGCAATGTTGAAATAAAATGTTCGTCTTTTTTATGCCCTAGAGAGCTGCCAGAAGTCTTGTGGAAAACGAAGCGTCGCAGGTCAATACAAAGATGAAGCCGAGAAGAGGAGAGAAAAAAATAAACAGAGAAGCCATTTTCTTTGTTACACTACTGTGCAAGCCTGCTGTTTTTGTCCATGGGCACGTAAAAGTTCATGTTTTCACCCACAATGCATTTAAATACGTAAAGAGAAGGAATACACAAGGACGCGTTATGCAAAAACACACCAGCCCAGTTCCCACGAAACCGCACTAGCCCGGGTTTTCCCGAAACACACTAACCTGTGTCTTGCCAAAACACACCATTCCGTGTCACACCAGAAAACGGCTGCATATACCAGACCGGCCGCATACGCCATAAACCGTGTCGGAATTTACGCTCTTCTGTGAAGGGGACACTCCAGACACGGCCTGGTGGATTTTCGACTAGGAAAGGCAAAGTAACTAACAATATAGGTAGGATAGTTAAAGTAGCAGAGGAGTTTCACAAAAATGTGTACAGTAGCCAGGACAACCATCACCATAACACAAGAACTAGGAGTAACTCAGATGACACCCTACAAGTAATGACAAATGAAGTAAAGAGAGCTTTGGAGAGAATGAAAACAGGCAAAGCTGCTGGTGAGGATCAGGTAACATGGGATGTTCTGTAATACGGAGGATAAATTGTGTTGCTGGCTACACTGCTTACGAAGTGTGTCCTGACGGGGATGGTACCAGAATCTTTGAAAAAAGCTATACCATGTTGGTATATAAGAAAGGAATGATAAGGACTTTCAGAAATCACAGGCTGATCAGCTTGCTCTGTGTCGTAGACAAGCTGTTTACAAAGGTAATTGCCAACATATTTAGGACAACATTAGAATTCAATCAACGAAAGGAACAAGCAGCATTGTGACCAGACTACTCAGCACTCGATCACATTCATACTAACAATCAGGTAATAGAGGAATGCTCTGAATACCGCCAACCATTATGCATAGCCTTCATAGATTACCAGAAGGCATTTGATTCAGTAGAAATATCGGCAGTCATGCAGACACTGCAGAGTAAGGGCGTCGATTGAGACATAAGCATTGTAGACAAAATCTACAGGTAATCAACAGGCACCTTAGTGTTCTATAACGAAAGCGACAGAATATCAGTCAAGAAGGGTGTAAGACAAATTAATATAATCTCCCCAACGCTATTTACTGCGTGCTTACAGGATTTTTTCAGTGACCTAAGATCGAAAGAATCAGAAATAAAGGTTATTGGTGAGTTCCTTAAGAACCTACGTTTCGCTCATCATATTACAATTCTGAGTAATTAAGGAGACGAATTGGAACTCTTGATTACTGAATTAGGCAAGGACAGCGAGAAGGTAGGCGTCAAAAATAAACTACAGAAAACGAAAGTAATGTACAACTAGCTCAGAAGACAACAGCGCTTTGAAATCGATAAAAGTGCACCTGAAGTTGTAGTAGACTACGTCTACTTAGGACATATAGTAATCGTGGAGCCGAACCATGAAATCAGAAACTTGAAGAACAAAAAAGAAATGGAGTACACTCGGCAAATATTTTCAATTCATGATGGGTAGTTTACCACTATCCTTTGATAAGAAGGTACATAACAGGTGCATCTTCCCGGTACTTACCTACGAAGTGGAAACCTGGAGGCTTACAAGAAGGGCTCAGATTGAATTGAGGATGACGCAGCGAGCGATGGAAAAGAAAACGGCAAGCGTAACCTTAATAGAAAATAAGAAGCAGGGTGAATCAGAGAACAAACTTGGATTACAAATATCGTAGTTGAAATAAAGAAGGAATGAACATGAGGCGGACACATCACGCGCAAGCAGCATCGCTTATCAATAATGGTAACTGACTGGTTTCGAATAGAAGGAAAGTGGGTAAGGGCAAGCCAGAAAGTTATGAGGGCAGATGGGGTTAGGAAGTTTGCTGGTATAAAGTGGCAGCAGCAAGCAGAGGACTGGGTAGTCTGGCGGAACCTTGGAGAGCCTTTGTCCTGCAGTGGACGCAGTCAGGTTGATGACGAATTAGCAGCCCGTTTGATCGTTTCCTATATCACGCGCACTTATTCACTAGTGTAAGCCATAGCCCACAATGGCTCCATACCTTAAGGCCGCGTTCACACTGAGCATTCCGGCCGCCGAAAGTGCTCCGAATCCGGTTCGGCGGCGGCGATATCCGCCGAAAGGGCCCTCTCCACGACGATCGCTCTCGAACCGATTTTTGCGGCGTCTGCCACCGAATCGGTCACCACGGACCAATAGGAGCGCTAGTCAAGGAATTTTGAAAAATGGCGGCCAAGCCCTACTCACTTGTTAAGCCGCAGTGCACGTAACTGAGTGTTGAAACCAACGGGAGTTTAACTTTCTCTGTGCTATACTTCACCTCCGTATTCCGTGAAAGAGGTTACCGAGCTTGCTCTTGGCGCGACCGAGCTTGTTGCGGTCTTGCAGAGCAAAGCGAACCCACCAACGCCACTAGGGTTGGTGGTTTTTCTGCTCTTCGTGCATTACAGGAGAGCCACTTGCCAGCAAAGTAAGCAGTACTTTCTTTTCTTGCTTCTTACGTACGAGAATCGTCGAAGTATACACCACCGGATAGCGTAGTGGCGTCTGCGAGCCGCGACAACAAACGGGTGACAGCGCATCCATCCCGCGTTCGCCCCGTAGTAGATGGCATATTCGGCGGTGCGGGGCGCGTCCAGTGCGAACGACGCTGCGTTTCGGTGGCAGGGGAATTTCGGTCGCTGTTGAAAGCGGATGTTTCAGTGTGAATTTGGCATAAGTGTAGCCCAGCGCGTAGTCAGGAATTGGCACAACAGGCCCATGCGCCCTCTTTCCCACCTTTTGCTTTTTATTATGACGTACATAGAGCAAAATTAGCATTTTCCCACTACCGGGCCTCCACTTCATATCAAGCAAGTGCGCCCCTCCCTTTCCTGCGAACCAGGAACAGCCGTGTATACGCCTGGGAGCAGCGTGTGAGCAAACGTGCTTGCACTGGCGGCGATACTCTGTGGTATTTGCGGCCCTTGTTCCTAGAAGCATGAACGGCCTGATAGACATGCTCACCTGCTTCGCAAGAGCGATTAAGTTGAAATGTGCGCTTCTTTCATCGAAGATGCACTCTTCTTCAATGCGTTTTCGTCACGTGTCATCAGACGAAGTGCGCCCTGCCACGGTGGTCTAGTGGCTAAGGTACTCGGCTGCTGATCCTGAGGTCGCGGGATCGAATCGCGGCTGCGGCGGCTGCATTTCCGATGGAGGTGAAAATGTTGTAGGCCCGTGTGCTCAGATTTGGGTGCACGTTAAAGAACCTTAGGTGGTCTAAATTTCCGGAGCCCTCCACTATGGCGTCTCTCATAATGATATTTATTTATTAATTTATTTATTGTACCCTCAGGGCCCGAGGGCATTACAGAGGGGAGTGAGGATATACATAACGGAAGCAATATAAAACAGAAAAAAAAACTCAGCAGATAAGGAAGTAAAATAAAGTAGGCAGAAATGACAACTTATTAAGGAAAAAGGTATACTAACAATAATAAGCATATTTATATAGATATATATATATTTATCACTTCACTTCTTCAGTTTATTACCTTAAAGACCCCTGAGAGGGGGTATTACATAAGGGGTGGGAAACATACAACAAATGTATTACATATGCAGGATGGGTACAAGTATGAACAGGGGTAACCAATACAGAAATAAAATAATACATGTGCAGGAGAAGTATACATATTAACAGGCGTAACACCTTGCCAAAAAAAAAAGAAGACAAAGTGAATATATATATATATATATATATATAGGTATATATACAGCTTCCATTTCGTTGCTGCCGCGGATTGTTTCATTTCACCAGGAGATGAACGAATTCTCACGATCGCTTCGGATACTATAGTTAACGGTGACGTGTTCTATGCTCCATCAGTTCCCTCCAAACCTGTGGGGCTTACCATTGCACCCGGCCTTGTGCGGTTTAACGATGGTAAGGCAGTGGTCACCGCCTTGAACCCAACTTCATCACCAGTGATGCTGCCCCAGGGCACTGCTGTGAGCTGCTTCGCTGACAGCGAGCCTTTTTCGCTGGTTCCTCTTCACGCAGAATCACCGCTTTCGTCTGCTACAACCGATACCAAGGCAACCACTGCTGCTTTAAATGCTACCATAAGTCCTCACCTCACTGCTGAGCAAAAGAGAGACCTCTTAGACCTTCTCCAGAAGCAGAGCTTTTCGTTCGACGTACATTCCAAAGTTTTGGGCCGTACATCTGTTGCAGAGCACAGCATCGAAACGGAAGGCAGCTCCATTGTGCGACGCCGCCCATACCGTCTGTCTTCGGCGGAACGGCAAATGATTGAGGAAAACGTCGCCGACATGCTCAAACGGGACATTATTCGACCTTCATCCAGCTCTTGGTCGCCTCCTGTAGTGTTGGTCCGGAAAAAGGATGGCTCTGTCCGCTTTTGTGTTGATTACAGAGCGCTAAATAAGATAACAAAAAAATATCTATATCCGTCGCCACGCATAGCTGATGCCCTGGACTCCTTACAAGGCGCAGAATATTTCTCCAGCCTTGACCTTCGATCCGGGTATTGGCAAATACCTATGCGCGAAGCAGACAAGGAGAAAACAGCTTTTGCAACGCCTGATGGGCTTTACGAGTTCAACGTCATGCCTTTTGGCTTATGCAACGCTCCAGCAACATTCGAGCGCATGATAGATACTGTCTTACGTGGTCTAAAGAGGAAAACCTGTTTATGCTATTTGGACGACATCGTAATTTATTCTTCTACTTTTCCTCAGCACCTTAAGCGTTTGGACGAAGTTCTTACGTGGATTTCGAACGCTGGGCTTCAGCTCAATACAAAGTAGTGCCACTTCGCCAGCAGGAGCATCAAAGTATTGGGTCACCTTGTCAGCAAAGATGGCGTTCGACTCGACCTTAACAAAGTGTCTGCCATAATTAATTTTCCACGTCCGGGCAACCAAAAACAATTGCGAAGTTTCGTGGGCTTGGCGTCTTACTTCCGCCGCTTTATCAGTCACTTTGCTGCCATCGCGGGGCCGTTACACAAGCTTCTGACGTCAGGAACGGCTTTCACTTGGACTGACGAGTGCGAGTGTGCTTTCCAAGCCCTTAAACGTGCTTTGACATCAGACCCCGTCCTCCGTCACTTCGATGAGAGCGCACCCATTTTCCTTCACACAGATGCCAGCGGCCACGGATTCGGTGCCATTCTTCTCCAGCGTGACGACACTTCACGTGAGCGAGTAGTTGCGTATGCCAGCCGCGCACTAACACCTGCAGAGCAGAACTACTCTATAACAGAGCAGGAATGTCTTGCTGTCGTTCGGGCCATCCAGAAGTTTCGACCTTATCTGTATGGACGCCACTTCACTGTCATTACCGACCACCATGCCCTGTGCTGGTTGTCCTCGCTGAAGAATTTGTCTGGGCGACTCGGTCGCTGGATACTCCATTTGCAAGAGTACACTTTTGAAGTCGTGTACAGGTCTGGCAAACAGCTTCAGAATGCCGACGCTCTCTCTCGCTGCCCTTTGCCACTTTCATCTACAACCACGCATCCTCGATGCCCCTCAGGTTATCAAGCGGCTTCCTCTGCACTCACGTTATCACCCCCGGCAGTTGCTGGGCCACTATCTTTAAACAGCAGCGCTCAGTTTGCCGCGTGCCAACGTGACCACCCATACTGTAACCGCATCATCGGCTACTTGAATGACTCGCCTTCTCCATCTAATGCCAGACTACGTCGTCAGCTACGGCAGTTCAAGCTAGACAACAATGTACTGCAGCGCTATACTTACAATGCGGATGGGCATCGGTGGGTGCCAGTACTTCCCCGTTTACTGCAAAAACAAGTCCTCGAAGCACTCCACGACGATCCATCAGCTGGACGCTTGGGATTTCAGAAGACCTACAACCGCGTTAGGAGCCATTTCTTCATGCCTGGTCTTTCTACCTTTGTGGCTAATTATGTCGCTTCTTGTGCACAGTGTCAACGTCGGAAACGACCAACTTCTGCTCCTGCTGGATTATTACAACCCATTCCATGTCCCGATACACCTTTTGTCGTTGTCGGAATAGACCTTCTCGGACCACTTCCCGTAACGCCAGCGGGCCACCGCTGGATCGTCACAGCCGTCGACCACCTCACACGATACGCGGAGACCGCTCATCTACGCACTAGCTCCGCCTCAGACGTTGCCGCCTTCTTTTTAGAAGTCATTGTGTTGCGTCATGGTGCACCTCGCACGTTGTTCAGTGACCGGGGCAAGGCCTTCATGTCGACAATTCTTGACGAAATTCTAAAAACTTGTGGCACAGTTCATAAGACCACATCCGCTTACCACCCGCAGACAAATGGCCGGACAGAGTGATTCCACCGGACTCTAATTGACATGATATCCATGTACATCGGACCGAACCACGATAACTGGGACAAAATCTTGCCGTTCGTAACGTTTGCACACAACACCGCTGTTCAACGAACCACCGGGTATTCACCTTTCTTGCTCGTCTATGGTCGTGCGCCGACATTCACTATTGACGCCTCTTTCTTCAATGTAACGACAAAAACGTCCATGACCACGCCAGAAAATTTCGTCTCCAGGCTCACTGACGCACGGCAACGTGCTCAACTCAACACGGAGGCCAGTCAACTAGACCGCAAGCAACGATATGACAGCTTTCGTCGAGATGTCACCTTCCGTCCTGGAGACGAAGTACTACTTTGGACGCCTGTTCGTACACCCGGATTCTGTGAAAAGTTTCAGTCACGCTTTCTTGGACCTTACGTTGTTAGTGAACGAACATTTCCTGTCAATTACCTTGTCACTCCCGTCGAGGGTTCCTCGGACCATCGTTACCATGCATCCGAGATAGTTCACGTTTCACGCCTTAAACGTTTTGTTCAATGAACCTTTCCCGCCTAAGTCTCAGCCGGGTCGGCCGATCAAGTGCGCGGGGAAAATAAGTGTGAGCATCATTACTCGTTCCATTTTTTCATCTGTACATACTCATCATCACCAGTCTAGTTGAGGTTGTAGGGCACATACTCGAGACAAGAAAAAAGAGTCTTGAGGGTACTGGACGCCATCTTACTATATATATATATATATATAGTGGGAGTAATAATTCAATGGGCCAGTTAGTCTTCGTGAAGGTATGAGATATGGCACAACGGGTGCGTTGTCAACAAGGATAAATATATTTGTTTCCCAACAGTTTCGGGAGGGGTCCTCTCTTCATCAGGGGATGAGTTATACTGACATGAGCTTCCAAACTTCGTTGCTGCCGCGTCCCTCTCGCCTTGAAAAATGTTTGCGAGAGTGAGAGGGAACTAGAAAAAGGAAAAAAAAAACAAAAAAGGGGGAGAAAAAAGACGAAAAAAAAGAAAGAAAAGAAAGAAAGTAAAAAAGAGGAAGAACAACTGTCATCACTGAGGACGAAGCCAACTGTCCGTCTACATCCGTCTACATATGAACTGTTAGTGGATGTAGACGGACAGTTGGCTTCGTTCTCAGTGTTGACAGTGGTTCTTCCTCTTTTTACTTTCTTTCTTGTCTTTCTTTTTCTTTTTCGTCTTTTTTCTCCCCCTTTTTTGTTTTTTTCCCTTTTTCTAGTTCCCTCTCACTCTCGCAAACATTTTTCGAGGCGAGAGGGACGCGGCAGCAATGAAGTTTGGAAGCTCATGTCAGTATAACTCATCCCCTGATGAAGGGAGGACCCCTCCCGAAACTGTTGGGAAATAAATATAGTTATCCTTGTTGACAACGCTCCCGTTGTGCCATATCTCTAACACACACACACATATATATATATATATATATATATATATATATATATATATATATATATATATATATATATATATATATATATATATATGCGTTTGATGCTCTAACCACTGGGCTATCACAGCGGCCTTTCCTCCATCGACTTTTTTGAGTTTATATGTGAATTCAGAAGTAGGACCGTCAGTCAGCGTCATCTTTAAGCCAAGCGACGAGTGTGAAACACTCTTTTATGCGCATAAGTGGCGTCACATAGCACGTGAACTTATTACGAGTGGGCAGCTGATTAATAGTCCCTTGTATACAACCTAATGACACCAAGTCTGCCAGTACGAGACCCTCGTTAATGAATAAGGGAAAGAAGTGTGTACCTCAGGGCTCGTTTTTGCGTGTTTCGACACAATATTAATGAGATCTAACAGACAGTAATGCCAAGGAATGCACAGGGGAAGTTATTAGAACCGATGGAATGTAAATAAGAAAGAAAAGTGGCTCATCGCTGGTTATTCCTTCAACCACTTTTCTTTCTTATTTACATTCCGTTGGTTCTAATAACTTCCCCTGTACATTCCTTGGCATTACTGTCTGTTAGATCTCATTATTATTGTGTCAAAACACGCAAAAACGAGCCCTTAGGTATAGACTTCTTTCCCTTATTATATATATATATATATATATATATATATATATATATATATATATATATATATATATATATATATATATATATATATATATATATATATATATATATATATATATATATATACGAACATTTCGAGCGAGAAGATCAATGATTTTACGAAAGCAAAACACGCAAAAACGAGCCCTTAGGTATAGACTTCTTTCCCTTATTATATATATATATATATATATATATATATATATATATATATATACATATATACGAACATTTCGAGCGAGAAGATCAATGATTTTACGAAACATCAATGATTTTACGAAACATATAAGTATCAGTTATATAAGCGATATCATCGGGAAGATTATTCCCACTGACATAAGTTCTGGGTATGAATGAGTCAAGAAAACATTTGGTGTGACATGATGGAAATTCAACTTTTTTTGCGGTGATCAATGCGAGCTGATAGGTATGATGGCCTTGTTAATAATTTGTTTCAGAAAGCTGTTGTAATAAATTTGGTGAAAAAGACATAATAAAGCTACTGACCTGCGATGAGAAAGAGGAGGGAGGGACAAACCTAATTTCATGGCGGTTACGTTGCTTGTTCGGTGATAGTTGGAGAGTATGAAACGGCAGGCACGGTTCTGCACATCTTCGCAAGCGGAAATGAGTGATTCAATGCCAGGGCTCCAGACAGATGCAGAATACTCTAATTTTGAGCGAACCAGTGTTTTATAAAGTAATAGTTTTATTGAACTGGATGAATGAGAGAAGTTCCTGCGAATATACCCTAGCATGCGGTCGGCGTAATTTGTGATATAATGAATATGAGTTTTCCAGTACAGGTTAGAAAAATGTGAACACCTAGGTACTTATAAGAGAGCATAGTTTCAAGAAAAACATTGTTAATGCGGTAAGTGGAAGCGGGGCTGAATTTCGAGAAATGTGCATGTGCTTACACTTATTAATGTTTAGTTTCATGTTCCAAGTGTTGCACCAGTCCATGACTTTGTTAATGTTGGATTGAAGGCAAGAGACATCGTTATTGTCGTTAACTTTGCGATAAATAACACAATTATCTGCAAAAAGATTAATTCAAGAAGAAATATTACTCGGTAAGACATTTATATACATTAGAAACAGAAGGGAACCGAGAACAGACCCCTGAGGTACACCAGAACGGACAGGTAAAGGATGTGAGTCTAAGTTTATTGATTTATTTATTTATTTAACAATACTGCCAATCTCATCAGAGAATATAGCAGGGAAGGCTTATGAAAACGACTATTTGTTTACACAGATTCATATTGAAGAAAACACAAAAAGCCGGTATTACAAAATGCAATCATAGGTTATACATTGCCGTTAACGAACACGCAATCAAACAATTTCAGTAATAGCAAAACAAAATCATGAACTAAGTTATCGTTGAAAACGACCGCGAAAAGATAATGCATGCATTTGTATTATGGGGTAGTGAAAACAAGTAGGCATCTTTATTGAACAACTTATTCAAATAATTTTATGAACAATAAACTAATCAAAAAACATGTCACTTGAAAATAACAATAATAAAAAACAAAACTATTTTATTAGCAATATGACACTGACTCGTTTATTTTGTATATTGATGATGTGATGTTGATTGATTGATTGATTTGTGTGGTTTAACGTCCCAAAACCACCATATGATTATGAGAGACGCCGTAGTGGAGGACTCCGGAAATTTTGACCACCTGGGGTTCTTTAACGTGCACCCAAATCTGAGCACACGGGCCTACGACATTTCCGCCTCCATCGGAAATGCAGTCGCCGCAGCCGGGATTTGAACCATGATGTGATGTTAGTGCTGTTTGCTGTTAGTTGTTTGCTGTTACGAATTGTGAGCGGTTTGAAAGAAAACAGACCAACAATGCAAGTATATTAAGGTCAATTTTAAGAATACGTAGTTTAAGAAATAGAAGAACGTGCGATACTTTGTCAAAAGCTTTCGAAAATTCCAAATATATACAGTCTGCCTGAGATCCGTGATCAAGGATGCAATGAAGTTCATGCGTGAAACATATGAGTTAGGTGTCGCAAGAAAATGACCTACGGAATCCGTGCTGGGCTATAGTGAAAAAAGAATTCTATTCCAAGAAAGAGACGAGATAAGAGTGTATGACGTGCTCCATGATTTTACAAGGCATACTAGTGGGAGAAATGGGACGAAAGTCGTCAGGGCAATGTTTATTTCCAGATTTGTGCAGAGGAATCACCCTGCCAACTTTCCAATCATTGGGAATACAACTTGTTTCAAGAGATTGTTCTAACAGTTTATTAGTAATTATGGAACAATACAACTTTGTAATATTCAAGAATTTGGAAAAAATGTTGTCAATGCCACAAGAAGAAGAAATTTTAAGATTGTCTATAATCTTCTGAATGCCGGATACGTCAAATATAACTGGATCCATAGGAGGAACTTCAAAAACAGGGTAGTTAAATATCGCAAGAAACATCGTTAGAAAAAGCCACCGCAAAAACATTGTTGAGAACAGAAGCACATTCGTGTGACGGGACTGCAACACCATCAGTAGATGTAAGTATAATGAAGGAATGATGAGAGCAAAAGGTAACAACAAGCATCATCGCAGAGTAAGGCACCACGAGATCGGCGCTCGAGCTCCTCCATCTTTCTCGTCCTGTCGCTATCTCTGATCGTCCGCCTATTCGTTAGGCTCGCTAAATAAACCTTCTCACAATTGGTGAATCGTGCTGGGTAACCACATCGCCTACGCCCTGGAGCTCCGATCTCGCACCCTGCCGTCGACGATGCAAATTTACGCTGCCTAACTGACAGTACCTCTCACGGCCGCTACTTGCCCCGGCCCGGTTCATCAGTGAGACCACCCGATCTTTGCGGGCACCGAAGACCAGGACGTCGAGGACTGGCTCTATTCATACGAGAGAGTCAGTGGACCCAACAGGTGGGATGACGCTGCTAAGCTGGGCACTCTCAATTTTTATCTCACCAACGTGGCCATGCTGTGGTATACGAACCACGAAACCGAGTTCGCGGATTGGTCCGCCTTCAAGGAGGCGATATGTGCCGTTTATGGTCGCCCTGCCTTACGGAAGCTACACGCCGAAGTCTGCGCGCACGGGCACAGGAGCCAAGTGAAACTTTCACATCATATATAGAAAATGCGATCGATCTCTGCCGGTGCGTCGATGATTCCATGAGCGAGAGTGCGAAGATACAGCACATTATGAAGGGCGTCGACGATGACGTTTTCCAGATGCTTCTCGCGACGTCTCCTAGCACAGTGGCAGAAGTAGTGACCTTGTGCCAAAGCTATGATGAATGGCGCAGGCAACGAGCTCAGACGCGACGCTCATTACAGACAATCCAACCAGTGACCACACTGGACGTTGTGACTGACCACCCTATCGGAAAAAAACGAATGGTGGGCATGGTGGAAACCACCACACACCATTATAGTGAATTAATGTAGTGGGTGAATGGTGGGAAACGCCCACCATGGCGAATGGTGGGTATGGTGGGTGCTGCAGTGCCGGCAACATTTGAGTGCGAACTGACGTCAGAATCACCGTGACGAGCTGCCACAAAAAATGAAAAAGAATTCTATAAGAACGGTATCAAAAACACCTGTCCCGTAAAAAAAAAAGACAAGGCGCCATGGAGGATCGAACGTGCAACCTGCGGATTCCCATTCGAAGACGCTAACCACTGCGCCACACCAACTTTTTTTTCTTTGTTACCGGTTTCGCACAAGGTACACACATCAATATAAGTCACTGTAAACAGTAACATACAAACAGAAGTGATGACAAAAAAAAGCCGCGGAACTATTAGTAATTACAGTGCTAAAATTCCTTCAGGTTCACCAGGGGTTCGACCCTGGAGAGCCATTTCGGAACAAAATCTTGTTGTTTGAGTATATCAATGTACTGAGCAATGCTTTCGCGGAACAGCATACGGGCGGGACGCCTGTCAGGGTCACAGTAGTAACCGGCCATTCTTGCCTGCCATAGACAATGGAGGCCAAGCAGCATTATAAGATCGAGAGGCAGTCCCTCCTCTTTTTCTACTGTTAAAACCTGATACCCAGTGAATGTAAGGGAAGTTCCTTTTTTGGAGTTCTTTGTAAAACATCCCAGAAGTATACCCCTTCCCAACAATGCAGAAAAACGTGATCTATTGTCTCCGGCTTTCGGCAGATCAAACAGTGTGAACCCCATGGCATATACAATCCCCTATCTTCTAAAAAAGTTTTAACCGGCAATGTTCCGGAGTGTAATATAAAAAAAAGCTTTTTGCACTAGGCTGAATTTGCATTTTCTTAACACGCTTAAAAACATCATTGCCTTCTCCCCCGCTATTAATTAACCTATACATAGGAACTGGAAAAATCATGTCGCATATGTCTTTGTGTAATTTCTTTCACCCGACCGAAGAAAGGTATTCATTGGAAAACCGAACTGACAAGAACCGGACACTGTCTGCAACTTCCTTGAAAAAACCTCGCGTAGCTCCCGGCATGCTTGCGGTGCTAACCACAAAGTTAGGCAGAACACGACAAAGGCGTAACTGACATACTGTTCTTAAGAAGGGGTGTTGAACATCTCGAAATAAAATAAAACGATTAACTTGTTGTCGCATGAACAGACGCGACAGGCTTAGTCCCCCCTGTTTTACTCTTCGGAACAGATTTGTCCTACTACATTTTTCCCAAGTAGACCCCCATATAAACACAGCAAAAATACTATGCAGCTTTTGCACATGCACCCGTGAGCAACACAAAACCTGCATCACATACCATAATTTGCTCATTAAAAATATATTGCATACAGTGGCTCTGGCGAACATTGAGAGACGGTTGCCATTCCACTGCGCTGTCCTTTCGCGCGTTTCTTTTACTTGTTCAGTCCAGTAATCATTGGTGTCTTTGTAGTGCTGGAAAGGCACGCCCAGATATTTTACTGGAGTATTAAACCAGCGAACGTTAGCATAGGTATCTGGGGTTGATGTCCAGCCTCCGTGCCACAACCCAAGACACTTCCCCCAATGAACCCGACTTCCTGTAATTTCTCCAAAATTTTTAACAACGGCAACTGTCTTTTGTACACTCTCTTTGGTGGTGCAACACACTGCTACATCATCAGCGTATGCCAAAACCTTTACCTCGGCGTCAAGCAGTTTGAAACCACGGATGGTCTCGTTTTCTATTATGGCCAAGCATAAGCTCTCTATGTACAATGCAAACAAGAGTGGACTTGCCGGACATCCCTGGCGTACAGAACGTTCCAGCCTAATGGGAGACCCCGGGATCTTGTTAATAATTGGTAGTGTAGTAGAGTTTTTATACGCCAAAACTATGCCCTCTGTAATCACTGATCCGACATTGACATGTTCAAGTATGGAGAATAACACATCTTGCGGAACACAGTCAAAAGCCTTTTCTAAATCAAGCTGGAGGATCGCAACATGAGAATTAAAAGCATCGCAACTCTCAAGGACACATCGCATTGTGTGTGTGTTCATCAATATTGAGCGCCCCTTAATGCCACACGTTTGGTGCTCCCCAACTATTCAAGTGATTACGGACTGCAATCTACCTGCCAATACTTTCATGAGTATTTTGTAGTCAGTGTTGGTTAGCGAAATGGGCCTATATGAGGAAACTAGTTTTAATTTCGCTTTGTCATCCATCTTAGGTATTAGAATAGTGTGCGTCTCGGCAAATAAAGGTGGTAACTCTTTGATTGCGTAGACTTCCTTGAACACAGCTTGTAACACTGGTGAAACTTCTGTTTTAAAAGCTTTATACCACATCGCACCAAGACCGTAAGGCCCCGGCGACTTCCCAGCGGCGAGACTATCTATTGCATATTCAATTTCAGAAACGTTCTTAGGCCTCTCTAAGGCTTCTTTCGTTTCGAGGGATAATTGCGGCATCCGGCTCAAGAAAGTGTCCTTGAACTTCGTAACATCTACTAATGCGGCTGCGAAGAGACCCTTGTAATACCGAAAGAAAGCTTCAGCGATAGTGCTGTTAGTATTTAGCAGAATTCCATTTTCCTCTATTTCGTCATTGTGATTACGATGCGCTCGTGATTTCTCGATTCCAAGTGCGCGCTTGGTGGGAGTCTCCCCCATAGCCCACGCATCTGCTCTCGCTCGAATGAGGGATCCTCTGTAGCGTTCCTGCTCTACTAGCTAAATTTGTCGTTTCACCGTTCGAATATCTCCTTTATATGCACCGGGCTCCTTGCTTTCTAATGCTATCAATTTCTTAAGCGTTGTTTTGAGTTCATGTTCTTTCATTCTTTCTTGATATTTTAGAGTACTAGATCTCGATATGGCTTTCATTTTAACGCTTTGCTTCAAAAGCTCCCGTTCCTCGCCAACATTACCGGCTCTGATCACTTTAATGGTCTTAATTCCCTCAATCACAAAATCAATAAAATTGTCATCCCAAAGTAGTTTAGCGTTAAACTTCCATAAATCCCAACTAAATTTGTTTTCTTTCTGTTTAAGTCCCGCGTTGCATTGTACAAGACAATGGTCAGAGAAAAAAAAAACAGGTAAGACTGTGTAACTATTGCTTTTAGCTAGCGTCTCCCCTGCCATGTATATCCTATCAAGACGTGCGTGACTGGTTCCCTAAAAATTCGTAAATCGAACTTCGCGACCTGCTTCGAGGCACTCCGCAACATCATCCAGGTCGGATTCATTCAACAAGTCATAGAGCACTTCAACACTTCTGTCTCGCACATGGCGGTTATTAATTCTATCTTTCGTGCTCAATACACAATTGAAATCCCCCAATAAAACAAGCTGTTTTGGTGTTCGTAAATGTTGCTTAATTAACGGAAAGAAAGTTACTCGGTCTGCCTCCACGTTCGGCGCATAGACACAAATGACGCGCCATTCAATTTCGCTAGTACTAAAATCACAAGTCACTGTTCTACCAGAGTCACATAAAAGTGACTTTTAACAATCAATCCCGGAATCTTTTTAACAAAAAGAACACAACCGGCCGAAGTTCCATTTGCGTGACTAACTATGGCATAATATTTAGACGTAAACCGCAGCATCATGCTCCGGGTCTCCTCCTCACCTTCCACCTTTGTCTCCTGCACGGCTAACACGTCAATATCTTGGTCAATTAACAGGCGATACACTTGAGCCTGCTTTTTTCTGGAGGCCTAACCTCGTACATTTAAGGTTGCAAAGCCCAATGCCCAGTGACTAGCCATCGTTACTCGCAAAAAAAAAGGAGGGGGTAGGCCCGGAGCATGGTGCTTACCGTCTACGTCTAGCTCCCTGCTAGACGTCTGTGGGGCCATCCGGTGGTCCGGCATTTGTTAGCTGCTGGTCCCTTAGAGTGCCAACCGGTCGGTCCACAGGTAGACCGCTCTGAGGCCCGAGCGCCGCCCCGGTGTCGCCTTCGCTGGTGGTCCCTCCACTTTGCCCTCGGAAGCAGTGCCCGCAGATTGCTTCAACGAACGCTTGACCGCCGAGCTCGTGTTGATCCCGCGGGTCGTTCCATGCGCTGGCATGTCTCGTCCACTCACCGCTTGCGTCGACATGTCCACCAATTGGCTTTGTGTGTCTTCAGTGGAATTCTCTTGGCTGGTGTCCGCCTCAGCCGTTTCTTTCTCCTCGGGTTCCGACGCTGTATCGTAATCTTCAGGCGAAACCGGCCCGCGTTCAACCAGAGAACTAGCCGCGTCTCCTGCCCCCTTAGCCGCGTCTTCCGCCTCTGCGGCGTCCATTGTCTGCTCTTCGATCTCATCGCACGTTGCAGCGCTCGTAACTGCTGCATACGACCGGACGCACTGAGCGTCTCGATGTCCAAATCGCTGACAAATTGAACACCGTGGCACCCTGCAGTCTCGCCGTACATGACCAGTCTCTTTGCACCGCAAGCATTGCATAGGCCTGCCCGGCGCCACAACTAGGGCCATTTCCCCTGCAAGGCGCACTTGGTGCGGAAGGTCCTCCACCGTAACTCCACTCTTTAACTTGAGTAGCGCAGTTCTCGTCGATTGATTTGATCATTGATTTGTGGGGTTTAACGTCCCAAAACCACCATATGATTATGAGAGACGCCGTAGTGGAGGGCTCCGGAAATTTTGACCACCTGGGGTTTTTTAACGTGCACCCAAATCTGAGCACACGGGCCTCGACATTTCCGCCTCCATCTGAAATGCAGCCGCCGCAGCCGGGATTTGAACCCACGACCTGCGGGTCAGTAGCCGAGTACCTTTGCCCTCTAGACCACCGCAGTGGGGCCACAGTTCTTGTCGTCGACGCTTTGTCGCTGACGCCGTCGACTCTCCAGCGCTCTCGATTCACTTCGACAACATTGCTGAAGGCCACGAACGCCGTCCGCACATCCTCATCGGCGACTCCGTAAAGCAGCCAATGAAGCCGCAGTTTTATCTGCCGGTCCTGGGGATCAACGATGAGACACCGGTGTCCTTTCACCTGAAGTTCCTTGAAGGCCAGCAGTTTCTTCGTCGCGTCTTCTCCGTTCAGTGTAACCGCCCAGACGTGATTAATCTGGTACGCTCCTAGTGCTATGATGTCCGTTAGCACTCCCGTGGGGCCCAACGTGTCTCTGAAGTCTTCAACCCTGTTGGGTGTCGCTCGAACGTCTCCGTGCAAAAACACAGTATTTAAGGCAACGCGTCCTGTTGGCAGATGAAGCAGAATCACTCGGTATTCTTCAGTTGACCTGTTAACGCGGCCCTCAAGGGCCGCTGAAGCCGCTCCGACGGAGCTCTGCATCCTGCGTCTATTCACTACCGTGGCCGAAAGCAGAATGACCACTGCGCCACACCAACATAACGTTGATTGTGTGTTAAATACATAGTTGGCATACAAACTTAAGGCTCAACTTAAGTTATGTTTGTCGTGTACACAACATAGACAAGATCTACACCTGCTAATAAAAATTGCACATTTATTAAACACAAGCGAATGCGGCCTGTAACGATTGCCACTATGTTAATGGCACTAGGGTATTTTTTTATAATTCACAACTTCAAGAAAAAAAAACGCAAGTGGACTGGGGAGCAGCAACAGTTTACCGGCGGGGTCTGCCAAGTTTAATATCCGTTTCACGCTCGTTCTAAAGGGCGACATCTGCTCACGCTTTATGACGCTTCTAGGCTCATTCCATAGATACGCCCGCCTAATTTATTTGATTGAGTATTCGGATGCTTTTCGCGCAATGTCGAGGGCGGTCGCGAAAGCGCAATGCTGTAGCTCTTTCGCTAAAGCAACAACTACATAACGGCTTGGCCAAAACGAATGCAGTGTGCCAGAAACATTACGCTATCATATTGGTTCACCAAGCACACGAATTGCCACGTCTGAGTTCTCGTACAAGAGCTAGAGAAGTGCCGGCGAGTGCGACAGGCGGTTGTCGGTGAGAAGACAGTTACGTTCTCTGGGAGTGCTTTAATCGCGTCGCATCGATGTTTGTTGCTTCTTGAGCGGACACCATACACAATGAAAAATGCTTCATTTAGGTTAATTGATGCCAAATGGCTGCGCTGTATTGTCATACTTAATCGCCGTAATTGTGTATTCTGAAACCCGGAAGCACGGATAACACAATTGTACGGGCTCGGTCAGTAGGCCTAACCTTTGGTGGAAATCATAATGGTAGAACATGTAGTGTACAGATCCCAGCTTGGTACACTATATAAAATGCCCGCCATTATAAGCCCACCCATCATCTGCTTACTCCTTCCCAGCATTATCGCGATGGTGGGCAGAGCTTCTCAGCTTGGTACACCATGCGGCCCACCATAACAAGCAGCACCCATCATCTGCTTAGTGCTTCCCAGCATTATCGCAATGGTGAGAAGAGTTTCTCAGCTTGGTACACCATGTAGCCCACCATAATAAGCACCACCCACCATATGCTTAGGACTTCCCAGCATTATCGCAATGGTGGGCAGAGTGTCCCATTATTGCCCACTATCTAGCCTCTGCTTTCCACCATCATTTCCACTTTACCCATCATCTGTACACCATACCACCAAGTATGTCCTGGCATAACCACCATATTTTCCACTAGGTCCCACCATAGCAATCATAATTTCCACCATGCCCACTATTATTTCCACTACGCCCACCATGTTTTCCAGTATCCACCATGGCAATTTTTCCGATAGACAAACCTTCTCGCACAAATGAAATACTTCGTGCGAGAGGAAGTGGCTCGGCAGCTTTGTCTACTGCCTTTCGCTCAATGCCAGGAGCTCTCGCAGCAACAGCCACTGCGACAACCACCACCATGGCTCCCATGCTCCGACATGTGGTCCAGAAGCAGATTTACGAGGCTATGCCGGTGCCCTTGCAGCAGCCCCCCGTCACCGGGCCTCTTACTTACGCTGAGGCACTAAAGCGGCAGCAGCCACACCACCCCCCGCCGTTCCAGGGACTGCCGTATACCTCAGCCCCGACTCAGCCGTCCACCACCTAGGTTCCTCCCAATACCACCACAGCCTCAACTCACCCGTCCACCGCATGGGCTGCTCCCCTCGTCGCCAATACTTGGCGAACGCGCGATAATCAGCCCATCTCTTTTGCGTGCGGCGGCCCTGGCCATATCGCCCGTTACTGCCGTCATCGCGTGCCGGGATACACAGACGCCCAGACACAGAACAGCTTCATGGACCTTCATACTTCTCGTCTGGAAAATTCTGATCCTCAGTCAAGCTCGTCTTCACGGGAATGTCCGCGTACTATGTCTGGTCGCTCACCTTCACCCCGTCGTTGCTCCCTGTCACACATGCGTCGTCGGCAGGCTCCTGAACACGAGGGAAACTAACCGCCGCAGTTCAGGAGGCAAGAACTGCGCTGTCCGAATGCTCAAGTCCTCGGACATTGCCGCCAAATATTGTCAAGTTTTTGCAGAAGGTACTCGAGCATATGCTCTAGTGGATACTGGTGCTGTCGTCTCCGTGATAGATGCTAAAGTTTGCCGCAAGCTTCGTATAGTGATGACGCCTCTTAATATGATGTCCTTGCCAACAGCGAATGGGGACCTGGTTCAACCTGTAGCCGCCTGTTCTGTCCGACTGAAGATCGCGGAGGACCACTACACTGTGGAGTTTATTGTCCTTTCGTCATGCTCACACATCATACTTAGGTGGGATTTTTGTCGCGTAACCATGCTGTTATTGATTGTGCAAGATCGGAGCTTGAACTTTTCCCGTTTTACGAACAACCAACCAGCCGCATTCAGCCCGCCGTACACAAACTCGTCGTCAAAGAAGGCACTGAAATTCCTCCGACAGCAGATGTGTTGCTCCCCGAGTTCTGTGACGGCATTAGAGAAGGAGCTGCATTCTTTGAACCATCGAGCCTCTTCCTTAGTCGAAGATCGCTTCTTCTGCCTTATTCAACCCTCTCTATTTATGAAGGAAACAGTGCTCTTTGCCTCATCAATTCCCCTTTCGTATCCCGTCGAACTGTTTCAAGGTTAATCTCTTGGACACGTGCATGCCATTGATAAAGAACAAATTTTTACCATGGCGCCATATTGTTCCGGTGACTACAACGCCATCTGTGCCCTTAACTCTTCCAATATACCACCTTCCGAGCTTTCCGATTCATCGATTGCCAACGGACTATGACCATCTGAACGCTCATAGCTTCTTCAGCTGCTCTACCAGTTTCGTGAATCCTTTGACGTTGCTAAACCTACCCTTGGCCGAACTCCCAGTTTTTCTCACTGCATCGACACAGGTTCCAACGCGCCAGTACGACAGCGACCATACCGTGTTTCCGCCACGGAACGTCAGGTTATCACCGAACAGGTTGACGATATGCTCAAGCGCGACGTTATCCGACCTTCCCAAAGTCCATGGGCATCACCGGTTGTTCTTGTTAAGAAGAGGGATGGTACAATTCGCTTCTGCGTTGATTACAGGCGCTTAAATAAGATCACTCGCTAAGACGTATACCCTTTGTCCAGGATTGATGACGCCCTTGATTGCTTACAAGGTGCCGAGTTTTTTTTTGTCGTTTGATTTGCGTTCGGGGTATTGGCAGATGCCCTTAGCAGATGGTGATCGTCCAAAAACAGCCTTCGTGACACCGGATGGGCTATATGAGTTCAATGTCATGCCCTTCGGCCTCTGCTATGCGCCGGCCACATTCGAGCCCATGATGGACTCGGTTCTGCGGGGTTTGAAATGGAACATAAGCCTTTGTTACCTCGACGATGTCGACGTCTTTGCACCCGATTTCGCAACACATCTAGTACGCCTGAAACATGTCTTCACGTGTCTGAAGAATGCGCAGCTCCAACTGAATCTGAAGAAATGCCACTTCGCTGCTAGGACGCTCACCAATTTCGGTCACGTCGTATCAAATGATGGCGTTCTTTACCACCCGGCTAAACTACGCACTGTCGCTGAATTCCCCAAACCGACGACTGTAAAACAGTTACGCAGCTTCGTAGGATTGTGCTCCTACTTTCGTCGGTTTGTGCTCAACTTTGCCTCCATAATTTCACCTTTCACCCAACTTTTAAGCAGTGCCAATGACATCTCATCATGGTCTTCCGAATGCGATCACGCATTTACCACTCTTCGCCGTCTCCTGACATCACCACCTATATTGCGCCACTGTGATTCCATGGCTCCTACTGAAATCCATACAGACGCCAGCAGTGTCGGTCTCGGTGCAGTTCTCGCTCAACGCAAGCCTGGATCCCCTAAGTATGTCGTCGCCTACGCCAACAGAACGCTCAGCAAGACAGATAAACTACAGTGTTACCGAAAAAGAGTGCTCAGCCATACTTTGGGTGATTGTGAAATTTCGCCCATACTTATATGGCCGCACCTTTGCTGTAGTTACAGACCATCATGACTTATGTTGGTTGTAGTCGCTGAAGGATCCATCAGGTCGCCTTGATCGTTGGGCTCTGCGACTTCAAGAGTATGACATCCGCGTCGCGTACCGTTCCGGCCACCAACATACCGATGCTGATGCGCTCTCACGATCACCTCTCTCCGCTGAGGTTGCCTCTATATCTTCTATAGAACACGCGCTGTCCGCTCTTGACATCGACACAATGACCTCTGCACAGCGCAACGAACCATGGATAACTTCGCTCTTGGACGTCTTATCTGGGGTACCGACACTTCCCACTGCTCGAGCAATGCGACGCCAGGCTTCGCACTTCACCATTCGAGGTGGCCTCTTGTACCGGCGCAATTATTCACCAGACGGCAGGAAGTGGCTGCTCGTTATTGCCCGAAAGCTGCGCTCTAAAATCCGTGCATCATTTCACTCCGACCCGCAATGCGCTCACGCCGGTGTCTTCAAGACTTACGAATGTTTATTAAAGCGGTACCACTAGCGTGGGAAGTTTACTTTTGTTCGACAGTGTATTCGCGGCTGCCACGAGTGTCCGCGACGAAAACAGCCACCGAATGCAGGAGCAGCTCCACTACAGCCGCTTGCGTGCCCTGACCGCCCATTCGATCGCGCCGAAATCGACCTTTATGGACCACTGCCATTGACCACAGCCGGTAACCGGTGGGATATAGTTGCTGTAGATCACCTCACACGGTATGCCGAAACCGCTGCTCTTCCTACGGCGACCGCTCAGGACGTCGCATCTTTCATCCTCCATTGGTTTGTGTTGCGTCACGGCACTCCTCGCGAGCTCCTCAGTGACCGGGGCCGTGTGTTTCTATCCGACGTAATCCTGCACTTCTCCGACAGTGCCATATTGTGCACCGCATGAGTACTGCTTACCACCCTCAGACGAATGACCCGACTGAGCAGTTTATTCGGACCCTGGGTGACATGCCCGCAACGCATCTGGCATCTGACCAAACAAAGTGGGACCTGGTTCTTCTGTTTGGGACTTACGCGTTGTAGGGGTCTGGAAATGGCAAGCGAGCACCACGCCACCCTCTTGGAGCGAACGGACACCGTAGACATGGTCGGTACAAACTAAAGAACAATACACAATAATTAAACGTTTTAGAAGGACGACATCATCCGCCGAATCAATACATCAATTGTAGTTAACATACTACCATACAAACAACATAACACAGCAACACACTAAACACGCAATAACACGACCAACAGACAATAACATAACCAAGGCGGCGTCGCCAACGCTTGACTTACCACGTGGTACCCCGGCGCGAAGCCCGCGGTGCCGAGCACCGGGGACCCACGCTACAGACAACCGTTCACGGCAACCGCCACGTGCCGAAGAGACTCGCCAGCCACCAAGGCCTGCCTTCCGCCAGGGGTCACCGCCGGCGCTACCACTCTACCAACAGTGGTACTCAAAGCGAACCTAACGCCATCTATCGCCCGGCGGTCGTCACCCGAAATGCGCCTTTGCGGCGAGACACGTGCAGCACTCCCACATTCCGCCAACCTTTAATCAAACCATATTCGAAAACAAAAAGATAAGCTACACAAGCTTTAACAAAAATATGACATCACATGACCATAATGTACTTGCACCATGACACCGCCGCCGGTAGACCCCGCTGCACTGTCCGGCTCGACTTCACCTCAGTACCGGCCCCGCAACATCAACGTTGCCGTCGGCGCGACGAACCATCGCTAGCGCCGACACGTCTTCCAGTTGTGACCAGCACTCACGAGGGCGCCGGACTGCAGGCAGTTGTGCAGGTCCCAGGCATCTCCATCGCCTGACCGCATTCCTGGCCAGCGACACTGACGATGTGCAGAAGACAGCTGGCCGTGGATGACATCCCTCTCACTGAATACACACAAAAAAAACTCGAGAGAAACAATGAAGCAGTGGCTAGGGAAAGAAGCTTCGGTCTATTCGGGCTATTATTCCACACAACCGAGGGGTCGTTGAAATTCCCAGCCAAGAGGATAGGAGTGTTGGGAAATTGTACAGTGATCATGTTAAGCGCGTCATGCAATTAATGAACGAAAGTGGGACACGAAGACGGGGGACGGTAACATATGCCCAAGATCAACTTCTTAAAACGAACGCAAAGCTCAACTAAGACTAGTTCCAGGTTACTTGGGGAATCAATGGGTGACGCAACAAAATTATCTGCAACAGCTATCAAAACACCACCGCCACATCTTTGGCCTCTGTCGAAGCGGAATACGTTGAACTCCTTTTTGCAATCAAACAATTCCATACTCGTTACCTTAGAAGCAAGCCATGTTTCAGTCAACAAAACAACATCAGCATCACAGGAATCGATTACAGAGTCTTGTTAATTGCACTTGGGTAATAAACTTCTAAAATTTATAAAAAAAAGAGACCAAATTTGCGGTAGAAGGCACTGAACCACTGCCCCTTGCACATCCCAACAGCGCAGGGTGCGGTAGAACAGTGACATCATGGGTTAACTGCTGTCTCTGGACCAGCGGACGAGCAGAGCGATCAGTATGCTCAGAACGTGACAAGTCAGAGATACTAGAATCATCGTTATCGTGACGCGATGTCTGTCCTCGAAAATACTTTTCCATAAAAACATGATCACCAGCTGCGCTGTAGCTATAGCACTGACCATTATTGTACAGTTTGTTGTACCTCAGTTTGTGATGCAAGCCCTAATTCTTTGCAAATTGAAGCAGCTCTTTCCTGACTTGGCACGTTTCTAAAGAAAAATTTTCCCTTACGGCGATACCTTTATCCCTGAGCTTCACTGACTGGTACAGAATCAGCTGCTTTGTTTTAAGGAACGAAATTTCACGATTACCGGACGGTGTTTTCCCTCCGAGAATGCACCAATCCTATGAGCAAGTTCTAGCGCGGCCTTTGTAAGCACTGGAGTAAAGCAGCTAGAAATTATGTTTACCAGCTTTTCTTCTGTGGCCTCCCATGTTTCCGATAAACTGTCTAGTACACCGCCCCGCCACGGTGGTGTAGTGGCTAAGGTACTTGTCTGCTGACCCGCCGGTCGCGGGTTTGAATCCCGGCTGTGGCGGCTGCATTTCCGATGGAGGCGAAAATGTTGTAGTCCCGTGTGCTCAGATTGAGGTGCACGTTAAAGAACCCCAGGTGGTCGAAATTTTCGGAGCCCTCCACTACGGCGTCTCTCATAATCATATGGTGGTTTTGGGACGCTAGACCCCACATATCAATCAATGTCATGTACACGGAAGATCAGTAAATTTTCTCTTCGTTGCCTGTCCTCCAGCTGTGATTGACCAAGTCGCAATTTGTCATTTTCACGAGCTAGGATATCCGCGAGTTCTCGTAGGGCGAGCAGGTCTTGTTGAGCGGTGTCAGTGGTAGGCGTCCTAGTTTCAAGAGCGCACAGCCTTATATCAGTATCGGCTTTGTTGCTTTTCACAGTTTTCTGAGCTTCTTTTAATTAAGCAATAGACGTAATTAAACGTGACTGTTCCGTTTCCATCCTAGCATAGCGCGAGTTAACGCTCTGTAGTAGGGTTAACAAATTATTCAGTTTTTTCTGTATTGTCTCCTCGCTAGCATTGTCTTTAGACTGCGTAACAACGCCAGAAGCACCAGTAGAAGGGCCAGGGTTTAGCTTTACGTTTCCTGACTGCAAAAGCAGCTGACCACAAACATCAAATGATTGCACAAGTAAAACAAGAAGCAGTCGTGGGCGTGGGAACAGCAAAAGACAGGCATTGCTAGATTTCTTAGCAAACAATGAAGTGTTATTACTGACCTGCAAAAATAAATGCATGTTGTAAAGCAAACGTCTAACGATGCTGTTCGCACGCCCACTGGAAGGCGCGGGCTGTGGGCGTCCGTTTATATTCAGAGGAAGTGGGGATGTCGTAGGCGATGAGCTGAACTTGTGCAATGGAGCCATGGTCCAGGAGAGTTGCCAAGGCAAGTCCTGTCTAGCGTAGTCTTCATGGCAGTGGCCACAATCAGTAGGCGCACACGGAGCGATAACTGCTGGAGCGTTCGATGCCGCGCAAACTTGAAGGCATCCCGCTATCTGCATAAACAAACGCATGCTGTAAAGCAAACGTCCAACGATGCTGTTCGCACGGCCACTCAACTGTGTCTAAAAGATAATCATATGGTGGTTTTGTGACGTTAAACCCCACAAATCAATCAATTAATCAGAGAAAGTGCGTTATGTATTGTAATCAAGGTGCCGCTAGTAGTCATGTGTGCTCAGATTTGGGTGCACGTTAAAAAACTCCAGGTGTTAAGGGTTTTCTTCCCTATCGTGTCTCTCATAATCATATAGTGGTTATCAGACATTCAATCCCACATATTATTATCATCATCAAGGTGCCTCCAGTGCACTGTCAAAACCTGCATCCTCGTTTATATAGCTCACCTTTCCACGTTGTCATTTGTCAAAAGCAGGTCATCATGCCAATTAGGCTGTGCATGCGCTTGGGCACACCATTTCAAAGCGCGCAACTACCACAGAATGTCATGCCATAGAGCAAGAATGTAGTCACTAGAAAAAATACAGAGTACCGCAATGGTAGGTGGCATGCGGACAACATTGAGTGGCAGTTGTGTTTTATCATACAGGCTGTCCGGAGCAGTGCTAGCGTGCGTGGAGACAGACTTATCTTTTCGCCTCGAAGCCGTATCATACTCGCTTGAACCGGAATGTGTGGGGGTATTTCTTCAAGAGGATACTACAAGCTATTTCGAGTAGGCAGCGTGATAGTGAATGTGATGTGTGGCAACCATGTGTTCGCAAAAGTTCTTCATGGCCCCATGACTTGATCAGTCTCGTTTTGCCACGGGTCTGTTCGCTTCGCGCGTAGGTGTATGTGCCAAGTGACTTCACGCTAGGCACCATTTACTTCTGCACCGGGTAAATATTGCGTGTGTGCGCTAGCTCAGAAGTCTGGTAAATGCGCAGTCGCTTTTCAGGCCACTTCACAGTGTGATGGCATGTGTGCTTCTTGAAGACCTATAAGTGATTAACAGTTATTGAAGTGTTTGAAAGAATAGCAGGGTAAGCGGTGTGATTGTGAACGTAATGTGTGGTGAGTGTCATCATGTGTTCACCAACTCTCTTCATGGCTTTATCAGTCCCGTGTGGATTAATATATATGTAGGGTTTAACGTCGCGAATCGACCATATGAATATGAGAGACGCTGTAGTGGAAGCCTCCGGAAATTTCGACCACCAGGGGTTCTTTACCATGCATTGAAATCTGAGCACACGGGCCTACAGTATTTCCACCTCCATCGGAAATGCAGCCGCCGCTGCCACGATTCGATCCCGCGACCTGCGGGTCAGCAACCGAGTACCTTATCCACTATGCCACCACGGCGGGGCATCGGTCTTGTTTCGAATCGTGGTGTTGTACGCTAGCTACAGAGGCGAAAGTGTTCGGTGACTTCAGTTCACGCACAACGCTATTTACTTCTTCACTGCAAAGTACTTGCGTGTTTCTGGTGACTTCAGCTATATGCTAAATGTGCAGTCGGCAGCCCGGTTAACTTCACAGTGCTCAATAGCCTCTTCGGTTGATCGTTGAATCACACCTTACTCGCGCACCTTACTTCCTGTTCTGCTTTGGATATGCTTATTTGAAGTGGTTTGTGTACGGTATGAAGTTGTTCTCTACGTAATAGGTCTCGGTTTGGAACGCGAGCAGCGCAACCTACAGCTTGCGAATGCACTGTCTTTGCCTAACTTATTCCTAGAAAAATAGGTGTTTGAATTTTGACTGACAGCACTTCATAGACTCGAGTTGAGGCATGCTCATAAGATTTTGCTGTGCTTTAACGTAAAAAAATTTCTCGTTAACGTCACCAGCACGTGAGCACCTTGGAATATGGTTAAATTTGAACTTTCGCGTGATACGGCTTTCTCAGCAAAATACTTCTTAGATTTCAGGTTAGAAATAAGATAGCCCAAAAGTTTTCAAGGTGCACGCTAATTAAGCGGAGTATTTATGTTGAAAACATACATTATGCCCTGGAAGTATCGCGAATCAACAAGGGAAGCAATAAGTTATCATAACAAAAACTGATTCATGTTTATTTCAGCAGTTGGAGTGCGTGAGAAGTCCTTACAATAGTAAGACAATGAGAAAATATGATCGGACAGCGGAATTCTCGTTGTGTTTTTATGCCCCTATTCAGCTGTCTTAACCAGCTCAAACACGAATGTAATTCATGGCAAAAATACAAGTTTATTTTAATTACGACATATCTCCCCGCACGAACTGCATTGTAAATGTAGGTCCAGTGTAATAAAACGTGTTAGCATCCTGATTCTTGTAATAAATAAGCCTAATAACATCTGCTGATACAATTTTAGGTCACCAAATTTCATGCGCAATCTATCAGTCACGCTTGTGTTTTGCGACAAGCACGTGATCATGCCACAATCGCCGTTATGGTCTGCAGTAAAAAGTTATTATTGTAACATTTTCAATTTTCCTATTGCAATAGCAATTTTATGAACATCTAGGCTTGTTTTTTGCCGTTGCAGCCGTCGCCGTCATGCGTATTGCGTATCTATCCATATATATATATATATAAATATATATATATATATATATATATATATATATATATATATATATATATATAAATATATATATATATATATATATATATAAATATATATATATATATATATATATATATATATATATATATATATATATGATGACTAATTGACCTTCATCAGACGGTCAAGAAAAGCAAGAGCTGACGATTTCAACTGTTTTTTTCGTTCGCTTTTTACAGTCGATAATGGCACTGTCAACATGAATGCATCTTTTTATAATCAGGATATCCAATTATTAGGCACGCCTTATTTATCAGAGGCTGGCATTATGTCGATGTCGCAGCTTCTAGGCATCAATGAAAACAAAAGTAGTGGTCCAGACGGAATGGCAAATGACTTCCTTAAACGATATGCGGAACCATTCAGTAAATATCTTTATTTAATATACTCCAAATCACTGGCAGATGGCTGCATCCCAGGGGAATTGAAAAGTGCCAAAATTACTCCAATATATAAATCAAGTAATGCCGCTTGTTCTTCTAATTATAGGCCTATTTCGATCACCTGCACTAGTAGCAAAATTCTTGAACATATTGTGTTAAAATTTCTAATCAACTTTATTGAATCAAACAACATTCTGCATTCAAACCAGCATGGCTTTAGATGAGGGCTATCTACAGTTACACAGCTTGTCGAAACACTTCATGACGTGTCTTTCGGCATAAATGAACGTATTCAAACTGATGTAATTTTTCTCGACTTCTTGAAGGCATTTGACCGCGTCTCGCACCCTAAACTACTACTTAAGCTTAATCACTTGTTAGGCGATGGCCCCATCTTTCAATGGATAACCAATTACTTAACTGACCGTCACCAATACGTACAGCATGGCATCCACACTTCTGACCTAGCTCCGGTATTGTCAGGTGTCCCGCAGGGGTCTGTACTAGCTCCAGTGTTGTTCCTAATATATATAAATGACATAACTAACTACGCTGACGTTAAACTCAGACTCTTTGCAGACGACTGCATGCTCTACAATGAAATACGTCATCAAGATGATCAGCTTAAGTTGAGTAATTCAATAAACAAAATAGCTCAGTGGTGCGCTGATTGGCAAATGACTATAAACATTGACAAAACTGTATTTATGTCCATTACCAACAGGGTGTCTAAGTTTGATTTTCAATACGATTTTAATAATGTGCCACTACGAAGGGTCATCCAGTGCAAATACCTTGGTATCACAATTTCATCTGATCTTAGTTGGACAGAGCACGTGCGTCAAGTGTCCAAAAAAGCAATGAGCAAATTATTTTTTATTAAAAGGGCCCTGTCATTCACCACACCTGAAACGAAGCTGTTTGCTTACGTCACATTTGTCCGCCCGGTCTTAGAATATGCTAATATTGTGTTGTTCCCTCACACTGTGAGTAGTATCGCTATACTGGAAAGGGTTCAGCGGTAAGCAGTGCGCTTTATCTTCAACAGATACGGGCGCAACGACTTACCTACTGCTCTACTAAATCGTGCTGGTCTAGCCACCCTTGACAGTCGTGCAAAGATTTTCCGGCTCAAATTTCTTTATCTACTTTTACACAAATCGTTCCGCATTAACCCAGATCTTTACTTCAGCTTTCGAGATACCAGACCGACGAGGTGAAGCCATGCATGGGAACTCGAAGAATACTCATTTAGTAATAATACTTTTTTCCTATTCGTTCTTCCCGCGCGTAATTCGAGAATGGAACACACTGAATCCAGTCATTACACAGCAGACAACAATAGAGACAACTTTATGAGACAACTTTATGAAACTAATTGAAGGCACTGATCTATTCTAACCTAGTTAGCATGTACAGTGATCACCTGTTTTTCTTCACGCAGTCCTTCCTGTTTCCAATTGTCATACTAAAGCACTTGTCTGCATATATTTATTGTTTGTTATGGTTCCTTGATAACAATACTCGATCTGTGTTTTCTTCTTTCTGTGCTTCGTTTCTTCTCGACTCCTATTTTTTGTTGGTGTACCATTGGTGTACTTCGTAATTGGTTATCGTTCAGATAACTATGTATGATTGTTCTATGCCGTAATGCTGCGTTCAATAATTATGTGTTCTTTATTATTCTGCTTTTTCTCGATTCAAGCGTCGAAAGTTCCGACAGTGATGCTCACCCCTGTAATAATCTCCATGGGGTGATTGACAGTATTCTGTAAATAATATATATATATATATATATATATATATATATATATAATGGAATCTAACGGACAATAATGCCAATGAATGTATAGGGGAAGTTATTTGAACCAATGTTAAGTAAATAGAAAGAAAGTAAAGTGGGTGAAAAAATAACTTGCCGTGAGCAGGAATCGAACCTACAACGTCTGAATAACGTGATCGATGCTCTACCACTGAGCTATCACGGCGGCCGTTCCCCCAGCCACTTTATAGGTTTATACGTGAATTTCAACGTGGGAGTGTCAGTCAGCGCCACCTGTAGCCATGGTGGCGAGTGTAGTACACTCTTTTTATGAGCCTGTATGGCGTCACGTAGCACGTGAACTTATTACGAGCGGGCAGCTGACCAATAGTTCCTCGTATACAACTTAACGGCACCAAGTTGATACTCTTACTATCAGGGGATGTGGAACTAAACCCCGGTCCAACTAAAGCACAGATAGAACCTCTATCAGACGCTATCAAGAAGATCGAGCAAACCGTTTTAACCATTCGTGAAGATATTAATCAGCTCAAGGCAGTACAAACTAACCATGAAACAGTTCTCTCAGCACTAAAAACCGAATCTCAGCGCTAGAAACAGTCCAAATCGAACCCTCATCGGGCGCCGTACCCGATGACGCCGCCAAAATCAAACATGAAATTGAAACGCTAAAAGCTGCTAACATCGACGCTAGTAATCGACTGCGCCGCAATAACCTTCTCTTTTTAGGTATTGAGGACTCTGTTAAAGAAACTTGGGAAGAATCAGAGCTTAACGTCATAAACTTTTGTTCCGCCCAACTAGATATTACGCTCGAACCAAGAGCCATAGAACGTGCTCATCGGATCGGAAAATTTGCCCCAGACAAGAATAGGCCAATCATGATAAAGCTCGCTCACTTTAAAACAAAAGAAAAGATTTTGAGCTGCGGAATTAAGCTCAAAGATACGACCTTCGCCGTAAGAGAAGACTTTGCAGCAGCCACTCGCCTTGCACGCTCTAAATTACTCAAATTCATTCGGCCACAAAAGTGTGCATTTAAGCTGAGGGTTGACAAACTTATTGTTGGAAATAAATCATACTTCTATGACGCGAAAACTGATAAAGTCACAGAACTTCGGAACTCACCCGTCATTACATTTGAAAACAGCGCATCATCGGAAGCCACCTCTGTTGGCAGAACATGACGGGTTTGCAATCATTCCGCCTCGTGTAACACGTGTATCCGTCCTATGGCATTTCTAAACATAAACATTGCATTTACTAACATACGAAGCATAATTCCTAAACGCGACGAACTTTGCAGTTTCATAAATGATATCAGTGCTGACATGGTGATACTAACTGAAACATGGTTGCATGATGACGTCACAGATACGGAAGTGTTTCCATCCAATTTAAATTTTACAATTTTTCGCCGGGATCGCAAAAGTAAGAAAGGAGGTGGCGTGCTCATAGCTATTAAAAACACTCTAGCATCCTCACTTATTTTCCATGACGATAAAATAGAATTAATCTGGGTTCTTGTCTCCAACGGAGCCTCGAAATTTGTTTTTGGCGTCTGCTATAGGCCGCCAGACAGCCACCCCGACTTCTGCGACCTACTTCATCAATCCCTCCACACCATTACAAATAAACATTCTAATGCACCTATATTTTTGTTTGGGGACTTCAATTATCCTTCAATCAGTTGGTCGTTGCTTTCAGCGTCGAATGGGACATCATCTAAAGAGCAACAATTTTTAAACACTGCCCTTGATTTTAACCTTCACCAGGCTATTACGTGCCCTACCAGGGGCAATAACATACTAGACCTCCTGCTAACTTCGAGCCCTGACGACATAAAAACCATTAATACGCTCCCTGGTCTTAGTGACCACAACCTAATCCATATTTGCATCGCCTCCCCGCTTAAAAAGAAATCACCCACACGGAAGGTAATCACGGATTACAAGAGAGCAAATTTTGATGCGATTAATCACGAACTCGCCAACTTCTTAGAAAACTTTAGGAATACGCACCTAAAACGAAGTGTCAACTGTAACTGGGAACTTTTTAAGACTACAATGCTTAACCTCAAAAACAAATACATTCCTTCTACCCTCATTAAATCAGATTCAAACTGCCAATGGTTTAACAAACAGCTAAAATTACTCTGTAACCGAAAGAAACGCTTGTACAGAACGGCCCGCCTAAGCCAAAGTTCAACTGCGTGGGAGCGCTACCGCGCGTGCGCTAATCAGTACTTAACCGAACTAAAAGCTGCAAAAATCAAATTCTTTTCCCATGACCTACTATCAATTCTTCAATCAAATCCCAGCAAATTTTGGCGCATGCTGTCCCCCAAGTCACAATCTAATCGAATAAGCCTCACTAATGCTGACGGAGAACCAATACACGCTGACCAGTGCGCTTCTGCTTTAAATGACCACTTTACGTCTGTGTTTTCCTCTGCCAACACCACTGATACCGTAACACTGCCCGAATCTGCAGCTGTAGCGATGCCAGAAATTGAAATTACCCCGGAAGGAATATTCCTACTCATTAACAATCTTAAAGTTTCATCCTCGGCGGGCTACGACAGTATTAACAGTAAATTACTAAAAAATACCGTTTCTGTCTCAAGCCAAATACTTTGCCTAATCTTCACACAATCATTACAAACAGGAAACGTCCCAGACGATTGGAAGAAAGCTCAGGTTATTCCCATCTTTAAATCAGGCAACCGCGCAATCCCAGCTAACTACCGACCTATTTCCTTAACCAGCATCCCATCTAAAATGCTCGAACATATTATAGCTTCAAACCTAATGACATATCTGGAATCCATCAAATTTTTCTTCGATCACCAACATGGTTTCCGGAAACAACTATCATGCGAAACACAACTGGCCGAATTCACACATGATATTCTTCACTTCATGGATGAAAATCTTCAAACTGACGCCATATTTTTAGATTTCTCTAAAGCATTCGACCGTGTTCCTCATAACCTCTTACTCTCTAAACTATGCAACCTTGGAATCCCTCCCAACATAATTTTCTGGATAGAAAATTTTCTAAAAAACCGTAAGCAGTTCACCAGCGCTAATGACCACGACTCACCTCTTTCCGACGTAACGTCCGGCGTCCCCCAAGGTGCCTGTCTCTCCCCGCTCCTTTTTCTAATATATATAAATGACTTACCCACCAATGTGCTAACCAAATTAAGACTTTTTGCCGATGACTGCGTTTTATACTCTCCAATCTGTACACCAGACGACAGCATTAAACTTCAACATGATTTAAATTTAATTGTAACTTGGTGTGATAAGTCACTAATGCCGTTAAACCTAACTAAGTGTAAAATTATGTCATTCACCCGCAAAAAGAGCCCAGAAAAATTTACCTATAGCATAAAGTCTGTTCCCATTAGCCCTACCCTATCATACAAATACCTCGGAGTGCATCTGTCATCGTCGCTATCCTGGTCAACCCATATTCAAATAATCTGTTCAGAAGCTTCACGCACTCTCGGATACCTGCGCCGCAACCTAAAATTAGCCTCACCAGACATTAAAAAATTAGCTTATGAAACGTACGTCCGACCGAAACTAGAATATGCTTGCTCAATTTGGCAACCCTCACAAACATATCTAACTAACGATTTAGAAAGGATTCAGAACCGCGCTGCCCGTTTTATTTACTCCCAATACTCTAACGATATCAGCGTTACTGCACTAAAAGAATCATTGAAACTGCCGTCTCTCGAATCTCGTCGTATCATTTCTCGATTGTGTCTGATGCATGCTTTCTATTATCACCCTCAATCACGGCACGTCCTCCTTCAACCATCACACAGAACTTCATCCCGCATAAACCACAGTCACCCTATCGCACCAATAAATGGACACACTTCTGCAATGATTACTTCCTTCTTTCCCAATGGGATAACACTGTGGAATAAACTACCTGATAATATAGTCACGTGTAATAACCGCCAAATTTTCCGCAGTAAGCTAAAATGTCACATGTCGCAATCTAACTGAATGTGCTGTTTTCCCTGCCAATGTTTAAATACTTTTTTTTTTAACTAATGTATAAACTGTCGTCACTTTTCTCTGGAAGCTTACCTTTGTACCATTACTTTTTATTTGCATTTGGTAATATTGGCGTTTTACTTTGCATATTGTACCTTTTTTTTTCATTGTTCTTTGAATGTTTACGTTTTGGAACCCTTCGAGTTTTGTTGAGTTGTTCGACATACCTTGTACGCCGCCCCCCCTTATGTAATGCCTCCGGGCCTTTAAGGTGGAATAAATGGAATAAATGAAAAGTCTGCCAGTACGAGACCCTCCCTAATGAATAAGGGAAAGAAGTGTACACCTAAGGGCTAGTTTTTTCACTCACTTTTCTTGCATGATATGTGAGGTTAACGTCCCAAAACCACCATATGATCATGAGAGACGCCGTAGTGGAGCCGGAAATTACGATCACTTGGGGTTCTTTAACGTGCACCCAAATCAGAGCCCACGGGCCTAAAACATTTCCACCTCCAACGGAAATGCAGCCGCCGCAGCCGGGATTTGATTTCGCGACCTGCGGGTCAGTAGCCGAGTACCTTGGTCCCTAGGCCACCGCGGCGGGGCAACCCACTTTTCCCGCTTCTTATTTACTTTACATTGGTTCTAATAACTTCTCCTATACAATCTTTGACACTATTGTCTGTTAGATCTCATTACTCCTGTGTCAAGACGAGCCCTTTGGTATACACGGAGATGCTACACCGATACGCCAGAAACCCTATCGCGTATCCCCGTCAGAGAGGCAAGTGATTGCCGATCAGGTCAACAACATGCTGCATAAAGGCGTTTTTCAAGATTCAAGCAGTCCCTGGGCAGCTCCTGTCATACTGGTAAAAAAGAAAGACAACTCTTGGCGATTTCGTGTAGACTACCGCCGTCTCAACGCCGTCACAAAGAAAGACGTGTATCCGCTACCACATATCGACGATGCTGTTGATTGTCTGCACTCGGCGGCATACTTTTCATCCGTCAATCTAAGGTCTGGATACTGGCAAATACCAATGCATCCGTCTGACAAAGAGAAGACTGCTTTTGTCACTACTGATGGGTTATTTGAATTCAACGTTATGCCGTTTGGCTTATGCAATGCCCCAGCTACCATTGAGTGATTCATGGATTCCATCTTTCGCGGTCTCAAATGGAAGATTTGCATGTGTTATCTCGATGATGTAATTATTTTTGGCAAGACATTCTACGAGCACGCAGAATCGGCTTAGCGTTGTTCTAGATTGCGTCAAACAAGCTGGTCTCGTTTTAAACGCAAAGAAGTGTAATTTGGGGAGCATCAAGCCCTTGTGCTTGGATATCCAGTCGACAGGGATGGTATAAGGCCAGACCCGCAAATAATCAGTGCTGTCCGAGTCTTCAAGCAACCAACGTCTGTGAAGGATCTCCGTAGCTTCGTGGGCCAGTGTTCTTATTTTCGTCGGTTTATCAAAGACTTCGCCCAGCTTGCTCATCCCCTGACAGAGTTGCTCCGCAAAAACGCCCCATTCCGATGGACCGTTGAGTCTGAGGCTGCTTTCGAGCAGCTGAAGTATTTGCTTACTTCCGGGCCCCTCTTGCACCATTTCAACCCCATGGAACTTACGGAACTGCATACAGATGCTAGTAGTATCGGTGTTGGTGCCGTGCTAGTTCAGTATCACGACAGCCGCCAGCACGTTGTGGCGTATGCAAGTCGTACTTTGACTAAGACGAAGAGGAATTATACGGTCACCGAACTGGAATGTCTTGCAGTTGTTTTCATCGTCCAAAAGTTCAGACCTTATTTGTACGGCCGGCAGTTCAAGATTGTCACAGATCATCATTCTATTTGTTGGCTCGTCAGACTACGCGACCGAACTGGTCGGTTGGCTCGTTGGGCCTTACGGCTTCAAGAATATAACTTTTCTGTGACCTACAAGAGCGGTTGATGTCACGCAGATGCCGACTGCTTATCTCGTCTTCCATCTCCAACTGTGGATGCTGATGATGAAGATTTCGACAACTACCTGGCCGCAATCTCATCCAACTTCTCAAATTTGGACGTCTTCCGTCACGAGCAACAGCGTGACCCTTCGCTGAAACCAATGATTGATGTGGCTCGTAGCTCTGAACGCGCCATGCCATTCGTGATTCATCACGCCCTACTATATCGCAAGAATTACTCCAGCCATGGTTCCCTACTACTTCTCGTCGTGCCAGAATGCTTGCGTTTTATGGTATTCCAAGCCATGCATGATGACATCACGTTTGGGCACCTTGGATTTGCCCGAAAGCTTCACCGTAACCGACAACGTTTTTACTGGCCTCGACTCTGGAACACCACCAAACACTACGTCGCAAGTTGTAATGTCTGCCAACGCCACAAACAACCTACCACACCATTGGCCGGCCCAATGCAGCCGGTTAAGACACCGACATCACCATTGGAAAAAGTCGGCATAGATTTACTGGGCCCTTTCCCCAAGCTTACCACCGGCTGCCACTCGATTATTGTGTGCGCAGATTACCTGACGCGGTATACTGAAACGATGGCAGTTGCTTCAGCCACATGATCTGATGTGTCATGGTTTCTTCTGCACTCGATCATACTCCGTCACGAGGCCCCTCGTGTGGCGATAAGTGATCGCGGCCGGCAGTTTACCGCTGACGTTTCGAAGAGTTGCTACGGCTTTGTGGGTATCAGTATCGCCATTCCACGCCATACCACCCTCAGACCAACGGCCTCACTGAGCGCACCAACCGTACCATCATCACCATGCTTTCAATGTACGTCGCAGCGGATCACAAGTCGGATGTCGCATTACCTTTTGTTACATACGCCTTTACTACAGCGAAACACGAAGTCACAGGTTATACGCCTTTCTTTCTTCTCTATGCTCGTCATCCCCAAAGTTTCCTTGACACCATACTTCCTTTTTCGACGAACGAAAACGCCAGTGTCGCGCAGACTTTGTGTCGCGCCGAAGAAGCTCGTCGACTTGCTCGGCTCCGAACTCTTTCCGCCCACGCTCGCGCGAAAGACCGTTACGACGCAAAACATCCGCCCGTGACTTTCGCTACAGGTGATTTGGTCTGGCTGTGGACGCCCGTTAGAAAGAAGGAACTTTGCCAGAAGTTTGTTTTTAAGTACTCAGGACCATTCGTCATTGCTCAGTGCCTAAGTGACATCACATACGCTGTTGCGAAAGTGACAGCTCAGAACCGGCATTCGCGCAAGACGCTAATTGTGCACAATGGCCGATTGAAGCCTTACAACAACCGATCGCTTGTACTCGCTCGGTGAGCTTCGTCTGGCCCGAAGGAAAATGTAACAAGGACTGAAAGAGCGAGGAAGAAGAAGAGATTGGATGCTCTCGAGCGATGTTGATTCGGCAGTGACGGTAGAGCGCTGACATTTTTCAGAATAAGAAACCCTTGACATCCGTAACAATATGTTTGCACCAGTCATATATGCTCATCATCCATCTACCCCCCGTAATATGAAATTTGGTGAATGTGAAGCTAGCGAAACGACTGTGAGCGCATCATGAGCGTAGCATGTAGTCATTCACTTACATGACACGCATGTCTTGATTATCATGTTTGCAACAGTCATATACCTTCATAATCCATTCACGGCACGTAAAATTGAATTCGTTGTATATGAAACTATCTAAACGACCGCGGGTGCATTATGAGCGTGGCACGTAGCCATGTTTTTACATGACACGCATGTCATAATTTCCACGCGAGGTCCTGTCACAGATGTTCGCCATGCAGTTATTTCATATGATACCAGTTTTCCGTAATGCCATGTGAACAAAACCACCGCAGGAGTATCAAGACCACGACATGTATTTTTTGACATTTGTGACATTTATTGACAGTTACTTCTGAATGTGATGCCACTGCCATGGCCACTGGCTCTGTCACAGTCCCCTCTTTCTTTCTTTTTTTTATTATATGACTATTCAGTTATTCTCGTTATACAGTGATGGTTATGCCACACCGAATTGGGTGTAAATTTCATTATCGAACCGGCTAGGAGAGTTGGAAGGCGCAGTTCGATAGATGAATAGATAGATAGATAGTTAGATAGATATAGATAGATAGATAGATAGATAGATAGATAGATAGATAGATAGATAGAGTTACACTCGTCGAAGTTTGCTAAAAAATGATTGGTAAAAAAAGTCGTCGGCGCTCGGTGTGGAGCTCGTCGATGCGTGGGAGATAAGCGCATGTTCATGCGGTGACGCGCGCTTATCTTCAACGCGTATTTTGCCATGTGAAGGAGAGGAGGTACGGTGCTTGGGTGCGCGCAGTTTTCATTCGGTGGGGAGAATCGCGTGCCATCGGCTTTAACTGGAACGATTGCGTTAGTTGCTGAGCCCACAAAGGTCACTTCGCTCGCTGCACAGGACGCGTTTGCGAAAAAAAGCGCGCTTTCCATACACAGCGAAGTACTACTACTGCAACACTTGTTTGCAATCATGTGCACTTGTGATTATGCTTCGTGCGCCGTTTTTGTTTAAACAGTGCGTTAAGCGTCGAGCGGCAAACGTTTTGTTGGCTCTCGTCCTATGTATGTTGTTTTCGTGCAATATTTGCGCGTGAGCAGTGCGCTACACGTTTCGATCTGGTTGCCGTTCTTAACTTTACATTCCAAGTTGTAGCTATTGTATTAACTTCTTCGCCCTTGCGGCGAAACTTATTTTTTTCAAGCCAGTCCACTTTTGTCGAATGCATGCGAAGTTTGTTCAAAATATACAGATAAAAAAGCTATGCGAATGGAAGAGTATGTTGTGTGTTGATTTAATCACTGAGCAGAGCGAACGGATAAGACCAAATATCCTGTCACATGAAAGAATTCCTAGGAAACATCGCTAGGTTACTGCAGAATCGAGTGTTCTTAGAGAAGGAGATTTGTGTGCAATCAACTGTTTGCAGTCGCGTAGAACGCCTTTCTTCGACATTTTTTCCCGCATGGAATGCGAAAATATACGAGATTACCAAGTCACGTTCAGTTGTTCCTAATGTAAACTTCCTCGCATCTGTGTGGAACGTTAGAGAATGATAAAATACCCCTAAAACTGTGCTAATTCTGAAAGCACGGCTGGCGGCAGCCACACTGCACGTTCAACCAGCGCGCACCGAAAGTTCAGTGCACTGCCCAAAGCGCTTCGATGGGATATTGGCGCGAGGCCCACCACTGGAGGCGCGAGCGCTGCCATCGCTGTGACGTGCAGAGTTGAATCACGTGATCTCGCCTCGCTCTGGCTAAGGAATGCTGGTGGTTGGATGCGTTGTCGTCATTCGCCACTTCGCGGTGTTTTAATTTTTCAACAGCATTGTGTAGCTCTGACTTAAGGGGCACAGACTTCTGCAGAGTGCACTATGCGAAAAGTCGCAGTAAATCTTACCGGCGGCGTGCCACAGTTCGCTGCGAATCTGATGCCACTGCCACGGCAGCTGGCTCTGCCACTGTCACCTCTTTTTTTACTTTTTTGTGGTTATTTCGTGCCTATAGGGTTAAAATGAGCTTAGATCATGAATGTTCACATAAAAGCAGGTCTTTTCAGCTTCCCCACGGGAGCCTCGTTCACAACAAAATCAGACTGTAGAAACAGTCCGATTATGTATACTTTAAAATTGAACGTAGGAGTGTAATTGTTAGGAAATATGCCATTATTCTATTTAAAAGTAGGCACTGGTGTCTCAATTGTCAGAGAGTCAAGATAGCTCGGAAGTCGAATTCTTTTCCCTTTATTTTTGCTATTTTCACCCTATTTCGGTCTATTTCATGGCCACTTGCTTCTGCGCGTTCGGCCAGCGTATTCGACTATACTTTCTTTATTACGTCATACATGTGCCGTTTGAGCCTTTGTTAAAGCATACTTCTATCGCCTTTACCACAGTGTGCGCCACCATCCTCTTCCCCAGTTGTCCGTCCCCGTGTGTGTACTCTAGCATACAGGTTTCTATCCGCCAGTGGCGTACCCAGAAGCTGGCACACCTAACCCGTGCCCCCCCCCCCCCCAAAAAAAAAAAAGAAAACTCACATGGTATATGCGCCCAAAACAATTGTGTGCCACCTATGCCCGCCTTTGCCCAACTCTATTCTCAAAGGGGTTCTACGTCCGAAAAAAAAAAACTCTTCCACTGCCCCTGCCGTCCACAACTTCAGCTCATAGGCTTAAATTGTTGCTTATAGATTATGTCTGTAAATGGGCCCATAGCCACTGTCTGTTCATCCCAATGATGTTTTGATCTACAGGCGAAAAGGTGGTCAGTTTTGAGAACTGATTCAACTCTAAGAGCTGCCGTGAATTATAACACAGCTTATAAATGAAGCTGTCAAAAAAAACTTGAAATTGGCAATTTTACTGCAACATGAAATTGCCGCTTATATCACGGTACGCAAGATCCCACAGCATGTACATTCAAGGGCACAAAATGATACGGCTGGCTGATCAAATTTATGATCATGATTTGCCCCTTTAAAAAGCGCTCGACCTGGACTAATCATTCATAATTTTTACCCATGTGTGGCTCGATGGCAGTCAAATGTGCAACGTGTGACCACCAATAGAAATTTCGCGCAATAAATATTAGAATCGTGCAACCAAAAAATAGCACAACGCCGAATGAGGTACGCGCAATGCATGATTGTCACATTTGCCCGCAAAGATAACATAAAGGTCGCGGCTGCATGCGGATGTAAGAATGCTAAGTTGCTTCACACAAAGCACGGAATCCGCTTGCGCTGTGCTTTCTCGGCTTATGTGTGCTAAAAAATTGTATTTTGCGCGTGCTTTTCATGTCAACCACGGCCCCTCTTTAGACGCAAACGTACCATGAATGAAATAGCGCGATTGCGCTCATTTCTTGTAGCAAAGATAAGTTTCTTTACTGTTAATGCCCATTTGATACTTTAATTGGACACGGAACGAGTTGCCACCTTTTACAGAGGTGGCGCGCTCGGCCCGCGTGGTTATCATTCAGGCGGCCATAGCGGACGGCGGTGGCAATCAGTCATGATGAGAAGCGTAATACTTTTCCTGGGCAGCAGTTTAGCACCTAGTAGAGTCAGGGAAGAAGCTGCAGGAGTATTTTACATATTTTGTTGAGCGAAGTACAAGAGAATAATGATAAAAAAGGAGACGCGAAAGCGGCTGTGGGCTGCATGCGAGAAGGCGGCGGAGCAATCCAACCACGTACATCACAGGTACGCCTCCGCATGGTGGTGCCACGGTGTGTCCTCGCGCCCAATAGCGACGAGAGATAACGCGATGCGAGTAAACCTATCGCATCGGTAGCAGGGCGCAGAAAACAGACACAATACTCAGAAATTTTTCCAGTGACTCTTCAAGGGTCTGCCACGTCTGCTATAAACAGACGTGGCAGCACCCAAGGATGCAAGTTTTGTATTTGTAGAATATAGCTACTTTCGTATAATAAAAGACCGTGCATAAGACATTTTTCAAAATAGAAGGCTACCAACATGTACGTCAATGCTCCGTTATTAATCGATATATCTCTTTTCTGCCAGCCCTCAGTCCTCATGGTGACATCGAAATATCAGCGCTCTACTCTGCTGAAATACCGCTGATTGCTATCGTGTGCCAGGGAGGCACTGGCTGCAATAAGATGGTGCTGGAGCACGTCAAGAAGCAGCTACCTGTCCTTGTCATCCAAGGTAGCGGAGGCGTTGCTGATCTGCTGGCATTAGCATACAATGAAATAGACCGACGGTGAGAAAAATCTTTTTACACGCATACCTTCCACATTGGAAAACATTAATGTCAATACAAGCTGCCGCTCAAAGCACCTTGATGAAATAGCGTACATTTGAATATAAAGCTACTAAAAGGGTTGCTTGACTTCTTGGTGCATAATATTCTCCAGGGAGAAAAATGGAGATGAAAAGAGACAAGGCAACAAGGACGAGCACACAGTCTAACACAAGTAATTAGGCATTTTGAAACGAATATGACTGAGGCAAACTTCTTTCGAATATAAGTACTTGCTTTGCTAGGGGATCCTAGTAACAGAGATCAGGTTTCGTGAGGGTAAGTAAACTTAAACGGCACTATTTAAAACAGAGAAAACAAGCACAGCTTCCGCAAATCGGCGCGAGAGTGGACCCATCTGCGGAGCTATAGTGTTTGACTGAGGTTTGTTCAAGTTTTTGCCAGAGCTGCCAACCTTTTGGTGGAAAGGATAAGTTTTGGCTACTGCTGCTAAATATGGTTAGGGTTTATTAACGCTCTCAGGTTTCGGTCAGTTCCTCCTATTAACGCTTGTGACGTGTCCAGATATTACGTGGTTTATGGCGGCAACCTATCACGTGTCAAGCGGTTTTGCGATGATACGCGGTCTGAATACAGTGATTAACTGGTACGTCATGTCACGTAATTTTAGGAACGTGAGTAGAACCAGAAAGAGTAAGATCTAAAACAATATGTTGCAATGAACACAAGAATACTTAGGACAACTACTACCAGTAGAGCTTAATCACAAGTCACCGCCCAAGCACTTCGTGCAAATTATTAACTAACCAGTGAAAGGTAACGTGCGGGCTCGGTGTTTAGAAGTGGGTTCAAACCGATGCTGCACTGAAGCCTGTCACAATTCTTCGTTACTTGTTCGTGCTTTTTAATAAGGTTAGACACATGTTTGGCTTGGGTTAGGTCGGCGAACTCACTCATGAGTCGACTCAATCAGGCTCAGATCAAGCCTTGTGTCTCACGTGTCTGAGTGAGTCCGGCAAACCATGTGTCTGAGTGAATCCGACTAAAAAAAATTTTGCTCAGTATTAGTCCGAGTGAGTCCGGAGAGAAAAAAATTAGTGAGTCTGATTCCAAGTGAGATCGAACGAAAAATATTTATTAAGTCGGAGTCCAAGTAAGTCCAAGTGAGAAAAAAAAACATTTTTGAGTGTGAGTACGCGTGAGTCCGTCTGAGAAAAATATCGGTGTGTCTGAGTCCGAGTGAGTCCGGGTGAGAAAAATTGCGGTTAGTCTTAGTCCGATTGAGCGTGACGTAATATTATATTTCTGGGTGAGCCTGAATGAGCTATATTCATTTTGGCGACCTAAGGGTTTACCACAGCGTTTATTTCTGAAGCCGCAGATTGTGACTCGCATGGTCACGGTTATAGAGGAATGTACTGCTTGGGTAAATGCGTTTCAAGCGCTGGCGGAAAAACTCCTGCCGAAAGTGGGCGTGTGTCCCGATGACCGCTCTCCCGCAATCATCACGTTGACATTGCTGCTCCCGCCAATTAGTAACGCTGGCTCCCGCAACGCGGCTTGTTCGGCGCGACGTTGTCTCAAGCGTTTGACATTACGAGCTAACTCAGCGGCATAGTTTGCACGAACCTTGCGCCCCTGGCGAATGAATTCTCGTACGCTGATTAGTGTGGAAGGCTGCCAGATCATTGGTACGCAGTTGCTGCCGGTACTCGGCCTCGGTTTTTGTGTCTGGACTGCAGCATAGGACCGGCGAGTGCAAGCTCTCTTACGTTTGAAATGTCGGCGCTCCTCTAGAGTTCTCTGTGGCATACCCACGTGGAAGGTTTCAGGAAAAGATGCTGACCCACACGTCGCAGGACCAAATCTTGGCTGCGGCCGCTGCGTTTCCGATGGAGAAGGAAATGCTGTAGGCTCATGTGCTCAGATTTAGGTTCACGTTAAAGAACCCCAGGTGGTCGAAATTGCCAGAGCCCTTCTTTACGGCCTCTCTCATAATCGTATGGTGGTTTCGGGACGTTAAATTCTATATAACAATCAATCAATCTGGTTTCACCAAAAAGCTGATGCGCGTGTGCATGGCGCCATGCGTGCGACGGGATGAGCGACGCCTCTTACAACGCAGCCAATGGCGCGCGTGCTTCGGTACGACGCTGACAACGACGTAACTGATAGCATGATGAATGAAGACACCGAAGTACGAGTGGTATTTTGTTTCTCCCAGCAATAAGCAGCTCTTGCTGTCAAACGGAATTCACTGAAGATCACAAATGGGCTGGAGTGCATTCGCCAGGGACTCCCATATTCACAGCCCCGGAAAATGCTCTATGCGCTGGCAACTCTAGTTCAAAAAACTAACAAGGAGGGCTGTGCCTAACGGGGTCAACACGGCACTTTCGCTTGGAGCCATGCAGAAGGTTCTTGATAGTGGCGGTGAACCACGTTGGTTTGTCGAAGGCGATAGGGCTCTGACCACGGAGGAGCTCAATCTCATTAATGGTGCTGCGTGCGCAAACATTGAGTATATTCGGCGAACCTCATGAGATTAAATCATGTTGAAGAACCTCTCTAGCGAGAAAGCGAAGAATAAGGCAAGTGCTCGTGTGTAATGGGCCTCTCTTAAAGCTGCTAGCACTTTCCCGCTGCGTTGCTTCACTGTTACAGGCAAGGCCTTCACAGCTGTTGACTTAACTATGCTGTGACTCATGCTGTCGATAACTTGTACTTCATTGAATTGAATTTAATGGAATTGTTGATTTTGTTTGGCAAAAAAAAGAGGTTGCCCTGGGGCTATGGCAAAAGCAACTTATAAAGTCACCTGACTAGGCCCCTAGCCTCAGGCGGCACAATCACACAAGCAGCAGTTAATCATAGTTAGCCGGAGGGGTCCACGGATTGAGCAGCAGCTTCTCCATCGTCTCTGGATCATTTACATTATTGCTTTTCGACACAAACAGTCCCAAGTCGAAAATATTCGCACTCGTCGCACAGAGGGGAGGCGAACCAGAATGTCTATAGGTGCCATGCTAAAACGAAATGCAAATAGCTTAAAAACTGTAATTCAAAACCTTATACAATTCTATGTTCAGCTATACAACAATATCGGGCAAACCATACACAGTTTGTATTCATTTCTGGAACCTGTAGTCAAACTTTTTAAGGATAAATATGTGTACCAAAATAACTCTTGCTTTCACACCAGAAAAAAACATTTAGTTACAGAGAATTCAACACAAAAGCGTTTTTACAAAAAACACAAAAACTTACTCGCACACAATATGAGAGCTATAAAAGAGCAGACAGAAGAACATGACATTATTGCTCGAGTACAAGCTGTTTAACTTTTTTCCGGAAGGCTAGAAGAAGAGCAGCTGTGCCTAACATCAAGTAGGGAAGGGTACATATTTAGAAGAGTTGGTATCTGCCATTGGAGCAGTTGTATGCCGTATCCTGTCCTAGTCTGAATTTTTTGAAATGCAGTGTGTCTGAAAATATAATGTGGATCAGCATTAGTTCATAATCATAAAAATATTTCAGGGTCTGATTTCAGAGTTGTGTTGTCCTAGTACGACTGCTTCTCACTTGATTACAAAACAAACGCCTGGGCGAGTGTATTTTTAAAAGCATACCGTACTTTCAATATTATTTGGAGTGCTCCTTTCTTCACGTTCGTCAATCCATGTTATTAGGTTTCTATTTATTAAGGTCGTGTGCCTCCGAACACTCGCTTGTTCGTTGTTCGTGTTGGCAGTAGTTGATATTCGAAGAAGATATGTGCACGCACACTACGCGCGCCATGAATGCATTGACAGGATATATAAATATATATATATATATATATATATATATATATATATATATATACAAATATATATATATATATATATATATATATATATATATATATATATATATATATATATATATATATATATATGAGATATAACAGACAGTAATGCCAAGGAATGTACAGGGGAAGTTATTAAAACCAATGGAATGTAAATAGGAAGAAAGAAAAGTGGATGAAAACATTTTTTCATCCACTTTTCTTTCTTCTTATTTACATTCCATTGGTTTTAATAACTTCCCCTGTACATTCCTTGGCATTACTGTCTGTTATATCTCATTAATATTGTGTTAAAACACGGAAAAACGAGCCCTTAGGTATACACTTCTTTCCCTTATATATATATATATATATATATATATATATATATATATATATATATATATATATATATATATATATATATATATATATATATATATATAATTTTTTTCTTGCAAGACACATCAGGTACGAAGAAGCGACTGTTCTATTTTCCAGCACAGGCGCTAGAGAGCCAGCAACTGAACACGCGGCGAGAGTACAGTGATGATGATGTTGATGATTTGTATGGGCAGGTAAAGATGATAAACTACACAGTCAGCGCTCACACTCTTTCCCGCCTACGCGAAAGCGGTCAGCAAGACCTCCATTTAGTTAGGGAACGAGCACCGGATATAAGGCTCCATGCGAGACACATGGACGTTCTCGGTCCCTCGACGACAACGATTTGAAGCCGAAGTAACTGTACCAACGCGATAGTTCACGGCCGATGTTTGTTCAAGCAAAGTGTAAAGACCCAGGTATCTGTGAAGGAATTTTTCACAGAGGCCAAGTGTGCGAACAGGTGTCGAGAGGAGCACTTCATCGCCTGGGTATAATGACAGAACTCGATGTGTCGCATCACAACGATCGTTTCACTGGGCCTGAATGGTAGAGGTGTTGGCGCGGGTGATTGTGCGGCAATAGTTGACACGGGCAACGAACTCTTCCGGAAAGGACGCGGATGGAACAGAGGGCGTGGACAAGAAGCTGGTGTCTAGAACAAATCATTGTGCAGGGCCATACACAAAGAAAAACGGGCTGCAACTTGTAGTGCGTTGAATAGCAGTGTTATAGGCATATGCGTAAAAGGTAGTATTATGTTCCAGTTCTGATCAGGCTGGACATACATAGAGATCAAGTCTGACAAAGTTCTATGAAAACGCCCAGTGAGACCATTTGTTTTCGGATGATATGGCGAGGTGGTCTTATGTATGGTGTCAGAGGCCTGTAGGACTTCAGCGAGCACATGAGTAAGAATTGTCTTGCCATGGTCACTCAGGACAATACGAGGGGTGCCTTGGCGCAAGATAACGGAGGAGTAGGAGGAGGAGGAAGAATAATGAATGAAGATCGAAGATTGAAGAATGCTTTATTCTTCAATGAAATTGCCTACAAACATTTGTGCGAAAACTTTATTCAGGAAAAAAAGAAGGTGAATACAGGCAGTTATGGTCGGGCCCTAAATCGCGCGCTTCTCTGACACGAGCGGCTCGCTGGGCCTGGTCAAGCAAAACTATTTGGCTCTGCTTGGCTTCGTCTGCAAGCCATACCTCCCACTGCCTGTGTAGCATATGTTGATGGTTAGCACAGTGTGAATGGTGGATGTGTGTGGGCTTTTTGGTGCACTCCAGTGTTATGTGGCTGAGTGTTGGCCTGTCTGAACACCATGGACATGTTTTTCTAAATTGATTGGAATATACTCTACTTGGATGGTACAAATTTGTAAAGCCATTGGTTTGTATAAGTCTCCGATCCCTGTTTTGTTTGCTATCCAATTCTTTATGCGGAAAGCCATACTCTCGTCGTTGCTCCCTTTGTTGGAGAAAAATATCACGTGGACTAGAAAGGGGTTCAACGTCAGTGCCTGTTGTCGCTTGGTCGTGGAAGCCTCGAACAATACGGCCTGCCATGACGTTTCCCTCCAGACCATCATGAGAAGGACATCATATAATGAGACCATCTTCTGTTAAAGGCTTATTTCAATTGTTGCACACTACTTTATACTCCCTTCCAGAAGTTTCGTGCAGCCGAGCCAAGGCTACACAACCCTCGAGTGCAGGTTGTTGCGAAGCGAGATGTAGTGCCCCATATACATACCCCGTTGTTTGTTTTCATGAGTTTTGCAAGCGGTCTCGTCGAAGGATTTTTACTTGATGACTCCTCTGCGTGTTGTAGCTGTGAGTTGTGTGAAGAATTTGTCGCATTTTTTGTATAAAACAGTTTTTGCAGCTCCATGATACTGAAGAAAAAGTTCTCGCTTGTACGTGCTATACCATGCAAATGACGAAACAACGCTGTTGTGGCTCGTATGTGTTATGTTTTTACTTAAAAATTACGAAGGAATGGTAGGACGCACTATAAACACTGATGAGTAGTCCGCAGAGCCCGAGCGCCCACAGTGTCATGGAGGACCCAGTCTTGGGATTTGATTAGTCCACGGTGGCAGATTTAGTCACTCCTGTCAAAATGGCGGCGCCTGGTTCACCTGTGGGATATTGTTCCTGGATCAGCATTTACGACAAGGGAGCGAAGCGTTTGGACCTAAATGTGTTCGGGACAGTGCGTAAAGATGAGCCCTCATTAAGAGAGCGGCTGCCTACACCAACGTCAGTGAGCGTGCGCTGTACAAGTGGGTTGCAGAGCACGATAAGCACGGTGAAGTACTTTCACCCGAGACGCTGTCTTGCGGTGGCAGAAGCCATGATGGAGAGCAGCTGCTGAACGAATTCAACCTTGGTGTGTTGGGCAGAGTCATGCACGGTTTCTATAAACAGTGGGAAATTCGGACGGTGCGCAAGCTCGCCGCTAACTTGAAAGAAGCTGACTCGCTGCCGTCCGTGTCCGCCACAGCAATTTACAGGATGCTGCTAAAGGTAGGCTTCCGCTTTAAGAAGTGTTACCGAAATTCCCTCCTGATCGAGGCCACTCACATCAACCAGTGGCGACGCAAGTACTTACGCCAAATTAAGGAGGTTCGACGCCTGGGTGACCCCTCTTCTACACTGATGAAACTTGGGTGAACGCAGGGCACACTGTGAGCCGTGGGTTGGACAACGAGACGATTAAGTCCACTGAGAACGCCGAGAAAGGCAACCTGACAACAGGCCCACCGAACCCTAGTGGTAAGGTAGGTCACCTCATTATTACTTACTGTGGCAACGAGAACGGTTTCATCAAAGCTGCGGTGAAGTATTTTGAGCTAGAAAGAGAACAGGCGACTATCATGATGAAATATACGGCGCCCACTACGGGAAGTGGTTTAAAGAAAAACTGCTGCTGAATTGGCCGCCGCAAAGTACCATTGTGCTTGATAAAGCACCTTACTATTCCGTGAAGCTTGAAAAGGTACCCGGTATGGGTACGTTAAAAAAAAAGACATTCAGTCATGGCTCTCTCTGAAGGGTGTGAGCTGTAGCAGTGACATATGCAGGCGGAAATGCTGTAGGCCTGTGTGCTCCGATTTGGGTGCACGTTAAAGAACCTCAGGTGGTCGAAATCTCCAGAGCCCTCCAATACGGCATCTGTCTAATCATATGGTGGTTTTGAGACGTTAAACCCCACATATCAATCCATCAATGCAGCAGTGACATGGTGAAGGCCGAACTAATAAAGTTTGTTTGAACCGTAAATACGAAGGGTAATGTATCTCATTGCATTGCTGCTGATGCTGGTCACACTGTCATACTCTTGCCGCCATACCACTGTGAGCTCAGCCCAATTGAGCTCATGTGGAGTGATATTAAAGGTTATGTTGCAAAAGTCAACACACACTTCAAGATGAAAGGTCTTGAGGCTCTAGCTTGGAAAGGCATAGAGCAAGTCACTGCACAAAAATGAAATATTACGAGAGCCACGTAATAGAACTGGAGGATTACATGATGAAGATTGATCACATCATTTATGATATCATTGATGACAACTAACGAGTCGTAGTGACCTTGGATGCTTACACGACGAGCAGCGATGAAAGCAGCATGGATGAAGATTATGATCAGCCTCTCCGTTGACTAGTCCCTGAGGACAGTTCCACAAATATTGTAATATCGCGGTCACTTGCTTGTTATACATGTCACTTGCAACAGCTTTGGCAACTGTCACTGAGGAGCCTTGCACACAAGCGCCCAAAATTCATCACGATGTTTTGCTGATATTGCATGCCAAAACAGAAACTCTTGAAAACTTACTCGCCCAAGTGTCTGGCAATGTGGTGCTCCCTACTTCGAAGCGCATTCTAGTCACCACTGCATTTTTCGTGTGTCGCACCGCACTTTAAATATATGGCTTATCTATGCTCATATGAACCGTTTTCTCAGCAACACCATGCCACTGTTGCCTTTGCGACAATATTTTGAGGACTTTGTGTGCTCCCATTCACGACTACCGTGCCCTTCGCCGGCTACAGCTACAGCTCCCAATGGTGTGTGTTTTAGCGCCATCGATGCCGCAATGACAACTTTAAAGCTGAAGCATGGAAGTACAGACAGTGTTGTGCTATTTACCTGAAAGCCATCTCGTGTCACCCATGTGTTCTTCGTGTGTCGTACGATTGCTGTGCCCCATGGCGGCTACAGCAACAGCAACCAGTGCTGAGCGTTTTAAATCCATCAATTCCCTAGTGGGAACTTCAAAGTTGAAGCATCGAAGTGCAGTTAGTGTTGTGCTATTTACTTGTAGGTCATCTCTTGTCGCCCTTGTGTTTTAAGTGTGTCAAATGGTTGCCCTTCAATTTGTGTATCTTACGTCAGAAGCAGTTTATCACTGGGTCGCACTTTCTTCTTCGGTTTGAGGAACGCATCCTCAGATTATGCTTTCATCAAATGCTGTCTTTATGTGCGGAAAACATGCATTCTCCAGTGCTGAAAAGCAAGAGCACAGTTTAGGAGAGATGCAAAAGGTATGATTTATCTTTCTTATCATTGTAATAACTTCCGGATGGCTGGTTTGAAGCAAGCTGACCACTGTTTTGCCTGCTGTTGTTCTTGCAATCACTCTTCTAAAGAATTTTCAGTTCGACTGAAAGAAGTTTACTTAGGCTATCAGGAGACAAACAATGAGCAGCGATGTCTTTCCTGGTAATGTTCTCGACATATGGGATCTATGTACGATGGTAGTGAACTGCAACATGCCGAGGTAATTCCTTAACAATGATGTCACAGTGCTTGAATGAGAAGATGACCTTTTCACACCAAGTAACTCCAGGTTTTAGATGTGGAGGAGTGCATTGTGACAGGGTTGTAAGAGAGCTTCTGCATCACCTGATCAATGAAAAGGAATGCGTTTCAAAAGTATTCGTGCTCCTGGCGTGTCTAACTCCCAAAGCATTTCTGCTGCACGTCTATCTACGAACAGTAGCGCTTATCACAATGGAACTTTGGGATGTTAAGATGGATCACGTGTACTACTGAGCACCGAACTATTGTCATGAACGCTTACTTGTCCTACTCTTCCACCTAAGAAAACTGCATAAGTAGTATAACGGAGCCCTTCTTGACTTCATGAAGCTTAAAGTTCCCTTCGATCACGTGCCTCGCTATCCAACATTATTCAGTTAACAGCTCATGAGTCCATTCACTCGTTGCTTGATTGATTGATTGATATGTGGAGTTTAACGTCCCAAAACCACCTTATGATTATGAGAGACGCCGTATTGCATGGCTCCGAAGATTTCGACTACCTGGGTTTCTTTAACATGCACCCAAATCAGAGCACACGGGCCTACCACCTATCTGCCTCCATCGGGAATGCAGCCGCCGCTGCCGGATTTTGATCCCGTGACCTAGGAGTCAGCAGCCGAGTACCTTAGCCACTGGACCAACGCGACGGGGCATTGCGTCTTGAATCTTGTGCTTCGTCATCGTTCAATTCACTGGGCACCGTCCCTGAACTGTACTGCGGAGTGCTGCAAGTTTCAGTCCTCGAACAGCCTCTTGTTTCTATTTTTTAATCAGTGGCCTTCCTTCATGTATGTGGTCATCCAAGCAACATTTTTCAAAGGCTGCACGCTTGATAAGCACAATTACCAGAATGAACAAGTTGTGCCATCATATGAAGGTTGTCTCTTGTGCAGAACCTACAAGAAAACAAGATTGCAGCCTCATTACTTGTATTTTTACCACACTTATGAAACGACATTACTGTACAAGTGTGCAAGTTCAGTCGAGTTGCTTTTGGATCACGACTGAGTATTCAGACCACTTTTCAACCCAGGCAATATTTAAAAGGATTTAAGGTCTGTTTTTAGTGATCCATACTTTCCGTTGCATTATGTTCATTGCTTGTGACTACATGTCCTGACAATGTTAAGGTTGCCGTGTTCCACCATGTGCATTCCTCTTAATGTTATTGTTTTACTTCATTTGGTCTAAACTTTATTTTTTCTAATGTATGCCATCTTCATGCTGTATTGTAGCAGGGGCTTTAAAGTATGCATAAGCAATTGTGATAACAACATGTTGGCATCACATCAGCTCATATTATTATGTCCACAAGCTGATGTTAAGTGACCCAAGTTGATAGCAGAAGTTGTATAAAAAGATATAAAAGCTCTTGGATATCCTGGTGTGCCTTACATTCACACATACGAAATGGCGAAGCCATATGTGTTGAACAAGCTGCGTTAGGCACAATATAATTAGCACTATTAGGTAGTGATGCCAAAGAAGGCATAGGGGTTGTAAATTGAAGTAATTGCAATGTTAAATGTGAAGAAAGAACATTGTTGTTGGACTAGTTGGTAGAGCATTTCGTATTTGCTGTTGAATTGCTTCAAGAAGCTTGTCTGGAGTTTTTAAACTTAAGCCTCACGTGGAACGATGAGCATCTTTGCTGGTCTTAACATCCTCATGTTGAGAAGCAGCTGTTGTCGTACGATTCTGCCCACTCAAAGATTGTGAAGAGGGACGTTGCATCTCTTTGCTTGGAATCAGCGCTATAGAGGTCGTGCCCACACAGCCTGAAACTTAGTTTACTCAATCAGGTGAGCCGACTAGAGGCGGCTGGGTTTCCTCGATCGGTCATTACAGGTGTTGCTGAATCATTTCTGCAGAAGTTTAAACATGGAACACGGGAAGCGATAACTGCTACCCAGCCCTCAAGGATTAGGCCCCAAGGTGCCATATGTCCATAAGGTCTCGCAGAACCTCAAGAAAGTCGCGGCCAGGCACGGCGTACCGATGGTGTTTTACGCACCAGAAAAAATCGGAAGACTGTGCCAACGTGTGTGCAATAGGAAGAAGCGCGGCTGCCAGAAGAAACATGAGAGGGCCTTTGTTAAGTGTTCCATAGGGGTTGCGTACTCCATACCCTTATCCTGCGGAAAAGTGAACATTGGCGAAACCGAACGGTGTATTATTGGCCGATTAAGGGAACACGCCCAAAAATTTACAAAAAGAGATGACAAGTATGCGCACCTGGTTGCGCATGTCATCTCGTGTGGTTGTGACGCCCGTTTTTCTGAGACGAAGATTCTAGGCAGAAGTGGAAGTAAAACTGCACGTGAAGTGTTAGAGGCCTTTTTTATATAAAAATTAAAGATCACTGTGTAAGCGCCCCTTCAATTTCGTTGTTACCAAGCGAACTTGAGTTTATCGCTCTGAGGTTACGACATTGATTAACTGTACATTTGATAATGTATGCTGTTGGCCTTCTACGGTGTGTGTGCGCCCAATGTGTCCTGTATATATCGAAGCATTCGAGCTATGAATAAATCAGTGCGAAGTGGGCGCTGTGTGTGTTTGATGCATGGGTGAGTGCGTGTGTGAGTGATCATGTCAAGCTTTCACGCTCGAATTAACTTGTTGAAAAAGAACAGAGGACGAAAACTTAACTTGCCACCGGCAGGGACCGAACCTGCTATCCTCGAATAATGCATCCGATGCTCTACCACTGAGCTATGGTGGGAACATCTCCCCTTCCACTTTTTAGCGGGTATATATGTGCATTAAACGCGGGAGCGCCGATCAGCGCCGTATTTTGCCACGAGTACGAGTTTGGAACAATTTTTTCTGCCAGTTTGGTGTCACGCAACACGTGATTTTGTTACAAGCTCGCAGCAATCGAATTATCTCTTGCTTGCTACCTGAAGGCACCAAATCTGCCAGAACGAGACCCTCGCTATGAAGGAGGAAAGAAGTGTGAATTTAAGAGCTCATTTTTTGTGGTTTGATAGTGACTTTTAAAGATGAAACCATTGTAGACGATGCAGATAGTGTGACGGGAGTAATGCTTAGTTGAGATTATGTGGGATGGCCTCTGAGTGCTCATCTTTTTCTGAGCTGGAAGAATAACTCAACTAATTATCTTACAATGTCAGCACTGTCGGCACTGCCGGCACAAAAAAAAAACGAAAAAGCCTGAATGTGCAGACATGTACTGAATGTACTGAATGTACTGAATGTGCAGACATGTGCAAACTGGTACACACGGGGGGCAATAAAGATGCAAAATTCAAACTTTTCACATCTCATTCGATTCAGTGATGTTGCATGTTAGTGATTTGCTGTTTATTGCTGGTTAAGTGATAATGAACACTAACTTGTTAGTTGGAGCTGCATCGGTCTTTTGCTTTGCTGTCCTATTTTTTCAGAATGTTTCACACTAGGATGTACAGCAAATGGCTCGCATTCAATCAGTAAACCTTGAATTGTGCTTAGTCTGACAGCCGGTGTTCTGAAAATTAAGCATTCCTCTGAACGTTTGAATGTTGACAAGTTGAAGAACATTCTTGTTTTACCTGATAGTCGGGTGATGTAGCACATTCCGGCTAATTGCCCAGTCCACATATGCAAACACTACTTCTTTGTGCATGTTTACTCGAAACGTTTCCGGGAAAAAAAGAAGAAACACTGAGGCGTCAATTATTTAGTTCTTCTAAGGCATTACCATATTTGGCGAGTTACTTCATGTGTTACAATCTGGAATCGACGTAAAAAATAGAATCCTCGGCCCACAGTAAATAAAACCAGTCACAAATCGCACACACACTTTATCTCACTTGTGATTATTTTATGAAAAAGTAGGGCATGAGTGACTTCACAGTAAACTTACAAATAATTTTGGATTGGTACAGTTTTGGGATTTTGCAATTTGCAGGTGGGTCTGACGTGAACGTCATTTATTTTCTGCAAGTGAGTTTTCACTTGCAGAAGGTGACTTGAAGAAAATAAGTCACCTTCGACGTCCGACCTACCTCCATATTAGAAGATCGCGAAAATTGTAAGCACAGACCCATTTCCCTTACCAGCACATCATGTAAAATGCTGGAGCAGATTGTGCTCAAGAACTTAACCAAATATTTCGAAGAAAGCGTTCTGGTCGATAACTGACTAAGTATAGAAGAGGCTTATCGCCAGTCACTCAGCTTACAGAAGTGGCTCGTGATCTCGCATTTGGGAATAACGACCCTAATCAAACAGATGCACTTATATTAGACTTCAGTAAAGCATTGAACTGTGTGTGCCATACCCAACTAATTGCCAAAATTACTGCTATGATTTGTGACGGTCTCATCACTGCATGGATAAAGAGCTTTTTATCTGTTCAATCGCAATTTGTCATTATCAACAACATCTCATGTTCTCCTGTGCCAGTGACTTCAGGCATCCCACAGGACTCTGTAATGGGCCCGCTGTTATTTTTCACTTTTACCAATTACATAACGCGCATTAAATGTACAGTTAAACTCTTCGCAGATGATTGTATAATATATCAATTCACAGCAGTGAAGACTAGATTTTACTTATTAGGACTCTAATAAAAATAATCGATTGGTGTGACAGGCAGCAAATGGGCCTTAATACAGACAAATCTCATTTTTAAATGGTCTTTCATATTGCGTGATGCAATTTCTAATGTGTTGATTGTAGTTCTTAACAAAAACAGTTATCAACTGGGGCTTATTCGCATCTATGTGTCTGCTGTCTTCGTATCAGTCGTTCTGCCTGTATACAAGCACCAAAGATCTCCTCAAATTCCTAGAGCTAAAGTTTCTACGACAGTGGACTCACGAAGCTCACCAGAATAAAGAACACCACCCAAAAAGCTGTTGTAGTACAGGTATCGCAAGCAGTCCACTATGGGTGAAAATGTGGGTCTAAGGCGGCAGATGGACATCATTTTCTTAAAGAATTGCTGCATTAGAAATAATTTTTCCTACAGGTCGTGCAGAGCAACTCGCCAACCTTATTGATTTAACGAGCACTTCTCTACCAAACCTCACCACTTACGCTTTATGGCACTGCCCACATGCAAGTGACTGCTCACAATATTTAAATGAAGCCAGCTGTCTCGTTGCATCACATGAATCTGCACTATTTGGTATCACAGTGCTCACTTTACGTGTATATTACAACACTCAGAACATTTTTTTTCAAACAACTATTTGAAGTGACAAGTGCAGTCTTAACTGCACACAGCACGACACAATCCGTGTTGCACCGCGTCTTCAGCAGGTCACATCACATCACATCACATCACATCACTTTAATACTTTAAAGACCCCCATGTAGGGGGTATTACATAAGGGGTGGGTTACAGGTAAATGTACACAGGTTTTCAAATGGAAATGTGTGTGGTGACCTTCTCTTTAAATGTTGATGGACACGTGATGGCTGGAACGTCACAGGGAAGGCCATTCCAGTCCACTGCTACACGGGAGAAAAAGAGGCAGAAAAAGTAGTAGTGCGAGCATGTGGACGGGCAATTTCAAACGCGTGGGCAGTGCGGTGAGATATGCGCGTCGGTGGGACGATGTAGGGTGCTTGATTAAGAGGGCTGTGAAAGAACTTGTGTAGCAAACAAAGGCTGGTAATGCGGCGGCGCACTGAAAGATTCGAAAGACCAGTTTCACGTTTAAGGGATGATATGCTTATGTTATATGAATATGAAGAATGTATGAACCTAGTGGCGCATTTTTGCACAGACTCTAATTCATTTATCAAGTATATCTGGTGCGGGCTCCATATGAGAGCTGCATATTCTAGTTTAGTTCGGATTAAAGATTTATAGGCGAGAAGTTTGATGTCAGGTGGGGCATGACGCAAATGATGCTTCAAAAAACCCAGAGTTCGCTTCGCTGATGATATGACTTTCGTTGTATAGCCGTCTAGCCTGATTACTCAGCATCAATCACAATTGCAAATGCACCGTGCCCCTTGCTGACGTGTGTGCGTGAAAAACGTTTATTTATAGAAAGTTTTCACGTCCATAAGGGGTTTTGCACAGGGGGAGTAATTATTCTGGGAACTCGCTGGAGAAGGCCGCTATCCGCGCCCGTTGGACTAGAGCTCTCTGAGCCTCCAGCCTTGAGCGATTGAGTAGGGCTGCCTCCCATGCCTCTCTATTTGGGAAGGGTTGGGGGAAAAGAAGGATTCATTTCGCATGCCCACACCATGTGAGAGTTATCGGAGGCTTCTCCACAGTGAGCGCAACGCCCATCGACATTCGGGTCAAAATGTTTTACCACTGCAGGACACAACAAGGTGTTGGTCTGCTGGCGCCTTAGGGTTCGTTCATAAGCCTTACTCAGGCCCTTAATAGGCACCGGAAAAAGTCGATGTTATTCGCAATAGTGCACCAGATTGGTTTGGTTTGGTTTGGTTTTTGTGGTACATAGGCAGCTTAGGCCATCATGTACCAAACGCATGGTATGATAACAGTGCACCAGATTTTCTCTAAATCGTAGAAGCGGTTGGCTAGTCTTTGAGCCGGAAAAGCGTGGATGAGGTTACCGGTGATTAAGCTCGCGTGCGGCTGCATCCGCGGCCTCGTTAGCTCTAAGACACTGGTGACACGGAGTCCAAACGGTGTGTTTTGGTGAAGAATCTACATCCCTGACGGCTCACTTTAAAACCTCGTAGACTAAAGGTGATACTCTCCCGCCAGGTAATTTTCACAAGATTGGCGTAAACCTGTACTGATTATTCTAGAGTCCATGTGCGAGGTGGCAAGTGCCATTGCTACCTCCTCAGCACGTGTGTAGTTTGAAGCCCGATAGGAGATCTCGTTAACGCGTTTGTTTTAGTGAACTATGGTGGCCGTGTAGAATCCAGCGGGCGACGGCCCTGCCACATCAACGTAGAATACACCTGGCTTAGATCAGTATTGGTGTTCGAGGGCCACAGTGAGCGCCCCTCGTCTGCCTTCGCGTGTCTGCGAGTGCATGCTTCGAGGAAGAGGAGAAACCTAGAGCTTGTGGCGCCTTAGCTCAGGAAGTCTGCATGTGTCCCCTAGAATGCAGTCATGTTTTATGTGGAGGCGGCCTAACAAGCGGCGCCCAGATACCGTCTGTGAAAGTTGGGTATTTGGTTAACGAGGTGCACCTCCTTCAATTCCTGATAAGAGGTTAGCACCCCCAGAGCCGACAACTTGGCATTGAAGGTGGCTACCGGCACGTTTAAAGCTCACTATGTAGCCTTCCTAATGATGGCGTCGATGCGCACGTCGTGTTGCTTCGTATAGCAAAGATTGGGTGCGGAGTAGAGAACCCGGCTGAGTACGAAGGCATGGACTAGTCGAAGGGTATCCCGGCCCCTCAACGTTCCGCGTTTGTTGGAAACGTGGTGGACCATACGCCCGACCTGTTTGCCTATGCATTTCAGCTCGGTAATGGTAGAGTCTGTTATGAATGAACAGGCCCAGGATCAGGATCTCCTCGACTACTCGGACAGGAGCTCCCATCAAAAAAATATGTAGGTTCGTGTCGTCTTTAGGGTTGGCTCTGACGTGCAGAAGTTCTGATTTTGCAGGGGCACATAGGAGACCACAGCCGAAAGCATAGCTATTGACTGGAGGTGGTGCTCCATTTCTCCAAGGCTACCTTCGGTAGTCCAAATTGTTATAACATCTGCGTCGAGTGCGTGATGAATTCCTCCCACCCGGGCAAATTGATGTGGAAGCTGCATCATAGCGATGTTGAAGAGGAGCGGTGAAAAGATCGCTCCTTGAGGAGAACCCCTTGTGCTCATAGTGTATGGGCCGTTTTCATAATCCTCAATTTTAAGGAAGGCCTGACGCTTCGAGAGGAAGTCTCTTACGTAGGCAAATGCCTTGTCACTGCAATATGAAGAGCTCAGTTTTTCCAAAATACTACCATGACGAACGTTATCAAAGGCACCTATTGAGTGATATGTGGGGTTTAACGTCCCAAAACCACTATATGATTATGAGAGACGCCGTAGTGGAGGGCTCCGGAAATTTAGACCACCTGGGGTTCTTTAACGTGCACTCAAATCTGAGCACACGGGCCTACAACATTTCCGCCTCCATCGGAAATGCAGCCGCCGCAGCCGGGATTCAAACCCGCGCCCTGCGGGTCAGCAGCCGAGTACCTTAGCCACTAGACCACCGCGGCGGGGCTATCAAAGGCACCTATAAGATCAAAAGCAAGAATGGCTTTGCCGTGGTGTCTCACGATGGTGGGTTCTATTATGTCACAGGACAACTGAAGAAGGACATCCTGAGTAGACATATGTGGGTGAAACTCAAACATAGTGTCTGTACCCGTGTGTAGCAGGTGCGGAGCGAGACGCCGCTTGTTGCTGGACGGCGGCTCCGGTGTCCTTGGGTGCCAGCGTTTTCTGCTTGCGTTGCCATATTAGGACCATATCACCATGAAGTTCTTTTTGGGATGGCGAAAAGTCCTCGAGTTGTGCAGTATCCATGCTGAGAAGTTGCATCGAAGCAGGATCGTAACCAGTTACATTCTTAGACGCCATCTCCGGGGAAACACCGGCCGGCGCTGGCGACAGCGTTGCTGCTGCTAGGCCAGCACCCCAGCGGTCAGAAAAAACTTCTAACCTCGCCACATAAGCTGCAAGGCACTGCCCACATGCGAGTGACGGCTCATGATATTCAAAAGAAGCCAGCTGTCTCGCTGCATCACATCAATCTGCACTATTTGGTAACACAATACACACTTAACGCATATAATGTAACACTCACATCTATTTTCAAACAAGTATTTTAAGTGACAAGTGCAGCACTAACTGCGAACCGATCGATACAATCAGTGTTGCACTGCGTAACGAGCAGGTCACTTTCATTGTATAGCCATCTAGCCTGATTAATCAGGATCAATCACAATCGCAAATGCACCGCGCCCCGTGTTAATGTTACAGGCACCGGTGCCACACACGCTACGCTTTCGGTATTTGTAGCGGATCGAACACATGAGGTCTGCTTACATATGCAGCTTTAGAGTGCACAATTCTGCACCCTTCTCTCTAAGTGGTTGTCAAAAGGAAATGAAGAGAAAAGTGCCAACCCGTAACTGTCTCTCCTCACGAGGGCACCTCAACAGGTCGGCAGGGCGATCGGGTGGGAGAAGGGGAGTGAAAGATATAGGTAGTAAATAGAGGATGATAATAAGGAGAGAAGCCGCAAAATAGAGAAGACATAAGAAAGATGGAAATGGTCAGAGGAGATCGAGGACATGGTGCACTGGTCTGACGAGAGCTACACAGCGCCGGAGATGACAGACACGCCAATGGGCGACGGCTACGGGGTGCAGTCAATCGAGACGATTCACGGCACCAAGTGTTCGCCGGCGACGAGCCGACCGGTGAGATCTTCACACGTAAGAGATCGCGGTTGACGCAAAAGCGTTCAGCTTGAGTTCCGCGGAGCGAATCCTGCACGCCTAGTGAGAAATCCGCTGCTGATTAGGACGCGATGTGTGCACAAGTACGGCTTGCTTACTGTTACACCGTGCAGACAGAGACAAGTAAAGCTCTGGGAACAGAGACATCCTTTCGTATTGAACGCGAGCGGCACTTCGCATGCCTATACGAAATCCGATGAAGCGTGGTTCTTACATTTTTAATTTGGCTAGTGTGGCATTTTCCACCGAAACATGAGCTACTGAACCCTATACCTCAAATGTCTATGTGCAAATATCCCGAAGAGGCGCGCTTTTACGCGGCCGATGAGAATATTTAATCGCCTTCCCAATTACAGCTCATATCACTGCGCAGTCGCACAGTGTCCCGATGCTCTTGCCACTTTCACCGCAGCGTTCACCACTAGCAGACGAAAGGGTGCGGAAGGATACACTTAGATGTGCTCGCCCTCCTGATTAGTTGAGAAGATCTGTAGCTTCCACAATGCCGCAAAGAACTTCTGGAACAGAGTATGGGTAGTGTACCTGGGAGAAAGATTCAGCCTGCCACCCATAAATCGGAGAGGACCACTGATTATCCCCTGCTTTCTGCGTTAGATATTGCTATGGCTATTGCCGCTGCCTCTGCCGATCCCATGAAACGTGTTTTTACCGACGCCGTTGTGGTGTGATTTGGTGCTACTATTGCCACTACATGTGTCCCTCCACTCGTTTTGCTGACGTCTGTGAAGACAGCTTCAAGGCTATGTTCAAACAATTTGCGTAAAAAGTCTGCTCTTTCCTTTCTCCTTCCTGCATGATACGTCAGATGCATATCTTGGGGATAGGCGCCACAGTTAGGTGTGAGCATTTTTCTGCATCTATTAGGACAATTTCCTTGTCACCAAATGGCGGGCGCAATGTGAATCCTATCTTCTCAAGTATTTTTCTCCCGTGAGCACTTGAATTCGGTCTTTCCTTTGAAAGAAGAGCACCGCATTTGCATACTCCTCAAAGGTATCGTATATGCCCAACTTTTCTACCTTTTCTGTTTTGACATTTTCCGGAATCCCCAATGCTGCTTTGAAGGCTTTCCTTATGATAGTGTTGATTCGGTTTGTAGCCTGGTTTGTAATGGTCTGGTACGGCCGCGCGTACGTAACTTTGCTGATATCAAATGCACGAACAAGTGCAGTTGTTTCTTTCTTTTATAGTGTTGTTATGCTATTTGCTACCCGCCTGATCATACAGGACCCATTCTCTGTGGTTCCCTGCAGCCTTTTCAGTGTGTGCGTGTCGTTCCTGAATTTTTTTGTATCCACATTTCTAGAACGCGTATGGATTTTGCCTTCCGGATATATTCCCATCCAGCAGTACTTCTATCGGTATTAAGTCTTTTCTTCTTGCGCACGTTGCCCTAATTCTAACAATTAGTCTTTTCCGGCGAGAATTGTATCCCTGTAGCAGGGACAAAAGCTTGTATTTTATTTATGGCCCACTAGAGGGCGTTTTCTTTGTCCACATAAGACCCAGCTTTTGTCAATAAGGTGATGTCTTCTGTAAAAAGAGCTGGTCGAATACCTTTTGTATTTTCCGGCTCGCATGCTAGCTTTTCCTAGACGGTATTAAATATCGCAGGGGCTAGCATGGCTCCCTGGGGGGGGGGTGCCTCTATTTAGGCAGTCGAATGTTTCAGATGTAACCGAGCCAGAGATATGGTAGTTTTCCTGTTTGTACCGAGGAACTCAGAGGAAGTGGACGGCACGGTAGATGTTGCAGAGTAAATCTTAGAGGCCTTGCTTGTGGCAACTCTAAGCGACGGTAGCATGCTTACGAAGTGGTGACGAATAAAGTAGTGTACTCGAGCTCAGTGGGAAGCTAAATAGATAAAAATGCACAATATACATTTGGTCTCTCCAAGATTGCTGCACATTTAAAACTGAATTTTTTGTGAGCTGTCTTTAGTCGTTAAAAATTTTGATTGAATGATAAAATATTTATTTTTGGAAGGCCGTCATAAACTTAATTGTATTCATGCAGAAAGTTGTGAGGTAGCTTTAAGCATAAAATTGGCTGCATGAAATCCTATTACATGCATGACAAACGTAAATGCATTGTCCCAGTGCATGCTGCTTAAAAATCACTGTCGTTTTTTCGCGAGATTGAAAAAGAGCAATGTGTATGAAAGATCACATGAAAGTGAGAGTGTCGAAGAGGCTGCCTCTCTACTTATGCATATATATATATATCTATATATATATATATATATTATCATCATCAGCCTGACTACGTCCACTGCAGGACAAAGGCCTCTCCCATATTCCGCCAGTTAACCCGGTCCTGTGCTTGCTGCTGCCAATTTATACCCGCAAACTTCTTAATCTCATCTGCCCACCTAACCTTCTGTCTCCCCCTAACCCGCTTGCCTTCTCTGGGAATCCAGTTAGTTACCCTTAATGACCAGCGGTTATCCTGTCTACGCACTACATGCCCGGCCCATGTCCATTTCTTCTTCTTGATTTCAGCTATAATATCCTTAACCCCCGTTTGTTCTATAATCCACTCTGCTCTCTTCTTGTCTCTTAAGGTTACACCTACCAACTTCCTTTCCAGTGCTCGCTGCGTCATCCTCAATTTAAGCTGAACCCTCTTTGTAAGTCTCCAGGTTTCTGCTCCGTAGCTAAGTACCGGCAAGATACAGCTGTTATATACCTTCCTCTTGAGGGATAGTGGCCATCTACCTGTCATAATTTGAGAGTGCTTGCCAAATGTGCTCCACCCAATGCTTATTCTTCTAGTTACTTCAGTCTCATGGTTAGGCTGTGCGGTTATTACTTGCCCTAAGTAGACATAGTCTTTTACAACTTGAAGTGCACTATTACCTATCTCGAAGCTCTGCTCTTCTCCGAGGTTGTTGTACATTAGTTTCGTTTTCTGCAGATTAATTTTAAGACCCACCTTTCTGCTCTCCTTGTCTAACTCCGTAATCATGAGTTGCAATTCGTCCCCTGAGTTACTGAGCAATTCAATGTCATCGGCGAAGCGCAGGTTACTAAGGTATTCTCCATTACCTCTTATCCCTAACTGTTCCCATTCTAGGCCTCTGAAAACTTCCTGTAAGCACGCGGTAAATAGCATTGGAGAAATTGTGTCCCCCTGCCTTACACCCTCCTTGATTGGTATTCTGTTGCTTTCTTTATGAAGCACTATGGTAGCAGCTGATCACCTGTAGATTTCTTTCAGGATGTTAATATATGCTTCATCGACACCCTGATTCCGCAGTGTCTGCATGACGGCTGATATTTCTACTGAATCAAACGCCTTCTCGTAATCTATGAATGCTATGTATAGTGGTTGGTTATATTCTTAGCATTTCTCTGTTACCTGATTGATAGTATGAATGTGGTCGATTGTTGAATAGCCTGTTCGAAATCCTGCTCGTTCCTTTGGTTGATTGAATTCTAATGTTTTTTACTCTGTTAGCAATTACCTTTGTAAATAGCTTGTATACTACAGAGAGCAAGCTGATCGACCTGTAATTCTTCAAGCCCTTGTCATCGCCCTTCTTATGTATTAAGATGATGTTAGCGTTCTTCCAGGACTCTGGCACTCTTCCGGGAACGTCAGGAGACACCTCGTGAACAGGGTGGCTAGTTTTTCTAACACAATCTCTCCTCCATATTTCAGCAGATCTGATGTTACCTCATCCTCACCAGCAGCTTTGCCTTTTTGCATGCTCTCCAAAGCTTTTCTGACTTCTATCATTACTGGTGGGGTGTCATCTGGGTTACTGCTAGTTCTTATAGTCTTAAAGTCGTGGTTGTCCCGGCTACTGCACAGATCTCTGTAGAACACCTCCGTTATTCTAACTATCCTATCCATATTGGGAGTTATTTTGCCTTCCTTGTCCCTTAGTGCATACATCCGATTTTTGCCGATCCCAAGTTTCCTCTTCACTGTTTTGACGCTTCCTCTGTTGTTTAGAGCATGTTCAATTCTCTCCATTTTATACCTTCTTACATCAAATATCTTACGCCTATTAATCAACTTCGAAAGCTCTGCCAGTTCTATTTTGTCTGTTGTACTTGAGACTTTCATGATTTGATGCTTCTTAATGAGATTCTTCTTTCCTGAGAAAGCTTGCCAGTGTCCTGTCTAACTACCCTGCCTCCAACTTCCACTGCACACTCCGTAATGATACTCGTCATATTATCATTCATTGTATCTACGCTAAGGTTGGTTTCCTCACTAAGAGCCGAGTACCTGTTCTGAAGCGAGACTCTGAATTTCTGTACTTTCCCTCTCAGTGCTAGCTCATTGATTGGCTTCTTGCGTATCATTTTCTGCCGTTCCTTCCTCAAGTCTAGGCGAATTCAAGACCGGACCATTCTATGGTCACTGCATCGTACCTTGCCAACCACTTCCACATCCTGCACGATGCCCGCGTGTGCACTCATTATAAAGTCTATTTCATTCTTATTTTCGCCATTGGGGCTCCTTCATTTCCACTTGCGGTTTCCTCGTTTTAGGTAGAAAGTATTCAAAATCCGTAAATTATTGCGTTCGGCGAATTCTACTAGTAGCTCTCCTCTGGCGTTTCAAGTGTCGATGCCATAATCTCCTACTGCCTGGTCTCCAGCCTGCTTCTTCCCTACCTTTGCATTAAAGTGTCCCATCAGTATAGTATACTGTGTTCTTACTTTACTCATTGCCGATTCCACGTCTTCCTAAAAGCTTTCAACTGAAGCGTCATCATGACTGGATGTAGGCGTGTAAGCCTGTACCACCTTCATCTTGTAACTTTTATTCAGTTTAATTACGATACCTACCACCGTTTCATTAATGCTATAGTATTCCTCTATGTTGCCAGCTATGTTTTTGTGAATCAGGAACCCCACTCCCAGTTCTCTTCTATCAGCCAAGCCCCTATAGCAAAGGACGTGTCCATTCCATAGCACCGTATAAGCCTCATCTGTCCTCCTAACCTCACTGAGCCCTAATATTATATTCCATTTAATGCCCTCTAGCTCCTCGAATAGTACAGCTAGACTTCCCTGACTAGATAAGGTTCTAGCGTTAAACGTTGCCAAGTTCAGGTTCCAATGGCGGCTTGTTTGGATTCAGAGATTCTTAGTACCCTGTGCTGCGTTGTAGATCTGACCGCCGCCGTGGTCGGTTGCTTCACAGCTGCTGGGGACTGAGGGCCGTGGGTTATTTGACGTATGCATGTGGGAGGTAGTGGCCAGATACTGCACCAGGGTGGCCATTCCTTCTCTGGTGAGGGAGGGCGTTCCCGGCGGTGTAGTAAGGCGGAAGAGTGACGCTGAACGACGGCGCGGTGAGCGGGAACAACGAAGGTCACTGTGGGACAAATGAGGTGAAGGCGAACGCCGTGACGAAGGAATGCAGGTGTCTGACCTCGGAGGAGGGTCTCACTTGAACTAAATATAACCTAGTTGTTCATCTTGCTGGCGCCGGCGGCAAAAGCAGATGTTTCCTCGTATACCACTGTAGTAGCATAAGGGGTGTGCAGGGCACCAGGCAGGGAAGTGTGGTTGTAGTGGTGCCTTGGCTGCCATCACGGCCAAGTAGTCGTATATGACGTCCGCAAGTGCAGGTGGAGTAGGTTGGTTGGAAGAGGCCGTGTGACGACTTCGGCATACGTAGGCACTTGTAAGTGTACAAGGGGTGGGGCACGTGCGACGCTCGTCATCGACGCCACTTGATCCTTGATAATTTCCCGCGTGTTAGGAGAAGACGACCAGACAGATGAAGTATGTGCGCTGGCAGAAACAACGTTTTGAAGTTCCTCTTTCACTACACTCTAAGTCAGGTGCCGGATAACAAATGGCACATAGGCAGTGCGCTCCTCCGTACTGACTAAAATCCTGCCTATGGGGAGCCCAGCAATGAAAAATACCCGTGGCATCCACGTGGCGCGGAAGTCACGCACACAGCCGGTAAGACAGGCGCAAGAAAAAAAAAGAAAAAAATGGGGAGAGCCGCCCTCTCCGTTACGCCAGCCTGGCGCCAGGAGCCTGCATCAAATTACGCAGAACCGTTCAGCCCCAAGCGCCAGCACGGAAAAAAATTGGTCTCAAATCTGCTTGTTACACCACAAGTGTCGTCGAAAGACAATAGTCTTGCGTTTGGAGAGAATAAACAAAAGGTTTATTTGGTGTTCGGCACAAGAAGATCGTTGAATGGTATTCTGCAGGCGCTGCGTTAGAGTGCCTTGAGCGTGTAGCAGAGGCGAACGAGCGCATCGAGGTACGTTAGACACAAGCGCCATCTGGCAGTTATCTTCGAAAACGAAGGCGTGAAGCCCGCGGAGAAAGATGCGCGCCAGTCTCGAAGGTGATAAGGCTGGTGCACACTGGCGTATAGCAGCAGTCACGTGACCATTTGCGACTGGTCGCTAACAGTCACGAATGGTCGCAAACGGTCGCAAAACGACTGCTTTGCCTAGTCGCTTCCTGACCGATTTTGAAGTCGCGCGACTGCAGTCGCAAAGCTTCTGGAACCAATCAGCGAAGCTCATTTTTGTTCTTTTGTTTTTCTATTGCGCTGGCTTCCTGCTGCCGAATACAAACGAGTGCGTTCCTCTGGGTCTGTCGCACCACGGCCATCATGGACTACTTGGCTTCGAGATGGCGGGGTGCAGCAGCTCGAGCAAAGTGTCGAATTTACAGGCGGTATTCGCAAGAAGGTAAACACCGTCAAAATAAAGAGAAAACAAATTGTGCACCATCTTTTTCCCGTATTCGGATCCATTTTTTTGTCTTGAACTTGATTTGCCACCGCCTTCAATGCAGCGCGTTTGGAACGTGTTTGTGCTTCATGCCTTGGCAACGACTTAAGAAACCGCGTTCAAGACGCGTTTGTGCTGTATTGTAGGCTGCGGCAAGTCAATTTAAACTCAAAGACCGTTTCTGAATACGTACGACTCTCGGAAATACTCCTCGTCGTCTCAGCGCAGCTTGGGAGACAGGCGGCTTGCATGACAGGCCAACTTCCGCGATTGAAAGAACGGTCACACCCACTACCGGCTTTATTTCTTTGGAGGCATCTGATATGCCAGTGCTGACACCTTGACACAGCAATTCAGCACCATGACAATGTCTTGTTCTTCGCTTGAATCGAACTTGACGCTGTTGGGAACGCTGTGCGAGAACGGAAGAAAACAATAAATGCGGTGCACCCGGTTCGCTCCACTCACTCAGCTGGCGGTGATCAGCTGACCAGCGTCGGTCTCTAGAGTTCTCGATGATAACGAGATCTGGACGTGACTCTCCGCTTTTGCGACTTCCAGTCGCTCGCATGCAGCCCCTGCCGGTGTGAACATCAGTCGCTTTTTGGTCGCCAGTCGCAAATGGTCGCGTGACCGCTGCTAGTCACCGGTGTGCACTAGCCTATAAGGTGTAGAACGGAAAGCGACGGGCAGGTGCCACCGCCATGACGTCGTTGGAAACACCTTTTTGAGCATCGCGTTGCACTGTCAGCGCAACGCGATTGATTGCTACATTCCTTAGAGTTACTTGTATGCGCCTCTTCTGGTATAAATGCAGACATAAAAAAACATTGAAGCGCTAATTTGGCGCCCCAGATATGCGCCATATTTGCTTCTTAATTGACAATTACGCAGCTATAAACGCTAAACCATGAGAAATATTAGTGGGCGCTGCTGATGGGGTTGGTCGTTTGGTGCCGTTTGAGGTATCGTTAGGGTTGACAAACAAATGTACAGACAGACAGACAGACAGACAGACAGACAGACAGACAGACAGACAGACAGACAGACAGACAGACACAGACAGACAGACAGAAAGACAGACAGACAGACCAAAATTTTTTCGTTAAAGGTCCCCAAGAAAGACTATCGTCCTTAAAAAAACTCTCAAGCATTTCCCCGAGGGTGAACATGGTTACGTGCGAATGCACGGGGTGATGCTATGAGGGGGAGTAAAGTTAAAATCCGTTGGCATTCGCCAGTGAGTTAACGTAAACTCCCCCGTGTGATCACATGGCGATTCCCAGGAACCATTAGACCGTCTCGGGAAGTCTTGGTGAGTTTACGCGCATAATCGAGAGTAAATTCGCACTATATTGATGGTTATGTGTTTTTTATTCGCAGAATATGTGTATTGTAAATGTAATTCATGCTATATGTTATATTTATTTATTTCATTACTTATTTCAGAGTATATATATATATATATATATATATACATACATATATATATATATATTATGTATTTATTATTAGCACTAATTATTTTATATTTCACACTATGGTACATTACGGGCTGATGGTTCCTGGGGTAACCATGTTCACCCTCGGGGAAACGCTTGGGAGTTTAATTACTGATGATGATGATTAAAGTGTAAATAATGAACTTAACTGTTGTTTGTCATAATGCATGTTTATACAAACACATTTATACATGAAGTAATATTTATTTACTCTTCGCAGTTCCGTACGATGCATTAAATGCACACATCGCGAGCGCGTCACACATAAACACACGCACAACACACGTCACCACAGATCAGCACCTATTGGTGTTGTCATTGTAGCTCACAGTTACTATCAACGCTTTATGATCGGATAAATGTACGTTGAGCGGATCCGGCAAGACGGTGCAGACTATGCAGTTCCTACTTAACGCCAAGTCTATGAAGCCAGCGTTGATCGTGGTCGGAAACTCGAGAGACAGACATGTCATCGAATTGTTCAGCATGTGGTCAACCAACCAGCCATTGTCCTTTCTAACGTCCACGTTATAGTCGCCAACCACCACAACAGGAACCGAGGGACACGTGCGCACAAACACACTCTCCATCGCCGCATCCATCTGCTCCAAGACGGCATCTCGTGAGAGGTTCGGGGTCAGGTAGACGGTCACAACCACGAAGACATCGCCGGAGTAGGCAATGGTGTAGACGGAGGCGTACGGCGAGTCGTCTCTGAGCGGCGAAGTAAACACGGCATGCGAGAGGACGTTGGCGTAGGCGTGTCTAACCAAGCACACGCCACGGTACTCGCCGCGGCTTCCACTCCGGCCGAAGGAGCACGGGTCGTCATTGGGACACGTTCGAGGTGATGCATCAGAAGCGATGTCGGTGTGCTGTAAGACCAGGAGTTGGGTCTGCTCCTGCTGTCGCCTCAGCTCTTCACTGAAGGGATGGCAGCGCTTTAGGAAGACGTCAACTCCATCAGCCCTTCTCTCGGCGAGGGCCTGGGTCTCGCGTTTGTAGGCACTCAGGGGTACATCGGCAGCGCAGTCACCGGAGGAGTGGTTCCAGGTCTCCGTGAGCCAGAGCAGATCAACTCTGGAGAGTACAAGGTCTTTAACAATGTCCAGTGCATGCGCCGAGAGAGACCGGACGTTTAGGAGCGCGAGCGTGAACTCCCTACAGCCACCCTCGCTCACCCTGCGGAGCTGCTGGTCCCTCAGAGCGGAGAGGTAACGCTGCGTGATTGTGACGAGACGGTGATTCTCGAGCCTCTGAAACTCATCGAGCGTGGGTTTGTCGGGGTTGTCTTGCTTGCGGTGGAAGGTATGGTCTCCCTAAGCGTTGGTGAGGTAGAGTCTGTTGAGGTTGGTACACCGAGAGAGCGCAACGTAAACGAGCTTCTGCGGGTGCGTCTTGGAGTAGTGCACGAACGAGGCGTAAATTCCCCCCTGAGACTTGTGCACAGTGATGGCGCAGACCTGGACGAGGGGAAACTGCGTACGTTTACAAGCTATGTCGGCTGTCGATCTGCCATGACGGTAGCCGACTGCATCTCGATGGGTATCCAGTTCTCGCTGGTCACGTAGTAGACGTTCCCCTCGTCTCTTTCTCCTTATTCATCCACTCCATCTCCATCATCGGGCAACGGGCCGGCGAGCTCACACAGGCACAAGACTCCAACTGCTCCATTGACCAGACCATCCACGAGACCGATGTTGTGAGTGATCATGTAGGGCTTGCCAACCACGGCCATGACTTCCCCGGGCAGATTTGAAAACTTGCTGGGAACCACGCGGGTGTAAGCAAGCAGGTAGTCGAACAGTGAAAAGCGTTTATTGCTGTAGCGATGGTGATCTTATATTAGTAGAGACGTGACGCAAAGGTCACGTGTACATCGTGCTTGATGATTGGCCTGGTGACGTCATGCTGGCGCAGCTCTGCTAAATCTCTACTTTCTAGACCAACAACAATCCTTAACGTCTTTCGGCTTGCGGGTACCAACAAGGCTCGCGTTGTTGCCTTGTGCTGCGGCGTAGGCCTTGTGTAGGCCCTGCGGCTTCTTGATGCACTAGAATGGTGGCATTGGCCTCCTGAGTTGGCATGATCCTGACATGCTCTCTTGTGCGGCGAATTTACCTACAGCCTTCAGTTTGCAAAACCGCGGAGCACTTTTCGTCTGCTGGCCGCAGGAAGACTGCTGGTGACCAGGTACGCGTGATGGAGCTGTAGGTAGTGACCTCCTGGCCACGTGACAGGGGTGGTAGATCCCTGGCGCCACGGTTGTAGTAGATTTTGTGCTTCCGACATATGTCGCGAAGTCGTCCGTGGACCATGCTGCTGGGCACTGTCTGGGGTTCCAGGTGGCTGCTTAGTACTGGCAGAAGGGTCCGGGTCTGACGTCCCATCAACCTCTGCACAGGAGACATCAACACGTAATCACGGGGTGTGTTGCGCCCCTCGAGAAGAGCTGTATGAAAGTTGTGCATGTTAAAGGAACACTTCTTTAAAAGCTTCTTGGCTTCCTGCACAGCTCGTTCCGTGAGGCCATTAGAACGTGGATGATAGGGACCTGAAGTAACATGCGCTACTCCTAGCTCTCTCAAATAATCCTTGAATTCTCCACTGCAGAACGGTGGATCATTATCTGTGCACAGTTTGACTGGTAATCCATGCACCGAGAAAACTTCGGAGCACCATGATGTGAGCATGCGCGCAGTTGTGCGCATGTCTCGCACCTCAAAAAAGAAAGAGTAGAAATCAACAATCAGGGCAAACTGCCCTATTGCAAGAACAGCGTGATGCCAGTACGTTTTTTGGCACTGGTGCCCACTGGAGACACTGGTACAAGCTTGCAATCACTGGCATTTCTCTGGGCGCACTGGGAAAAAGCTGTGTCGCACTGGTACGGTCACTGGCTCAGCCGCTGTCATGTTGGAGCACACTGCGAAGCGTTGGAAGCGCTGGAATTTTCACTGGCAAGCATTGGTGAATACTGGAGCACGCACTGCTTCTATCAGCGCAGCGTGCCCGGTATTGGAGCGTGTGGCATGGTATGTTTCGGTGACGAATATAAAGCGCTTGATTCGACGGCACGGAATGATAAGATGCTACCCTAACAAATACCGAGCATACGTACTTTTTGCAGCGCACATAAGTTTCGCAGCAATTATAATGCATCTTTTTCGCATATGCCGCCGCGTATACCGGCCAAATTCGCATCATTGCTGTAACGATAACAAGTTGTAGTGCTTGTAAGCCTGGAGCTGCACGCCACTCCTAACAGAAACAGGCAATCGTTTTTGCCGCAAAGTTGACGAAACGTAATTCAGCTCTCTCGACCGCTTCGCAAGGTTTCCCAGTGTAGGAGAGAAAAAAAAAGCTGTCGTTCGATTCCGCCACACCGCATAATTGCATGTCTGGCCAAGATTATCCTTCTACTTACTTCAGGTAAGAGTTGGAAATGTTCCGAAGCTCAAATGCAGAATCTTCAACCATCCCAACTTACCGCGTCGAGAGCGGTCTTTTTTACCCAGTGCCCCGCCCAGCGAACATTGAGCCTGTCGTGCCGGCCGCGTTGGTATCATATATACCAACGCGGCAGATATATGTTACCGGCGCTTCTTGCTTCGTGTACACACAACTTCAAAGTGTGAGAATAGCTGTAAAGTATAGTTTAGACATCCAGGAACCTAAATAAACTATTTTGGTCTTCTGTCGATGTTCGCATAAGGAGCGCTGACGATCGAACATCGCGCTTACAGCTACGCAAGCTGTCACCGAAAGCTGCCGGCAGCAGCTGGTACTTCTCCGACTGATATGTAACAGCACGCAATTTTCAGCTGGTAGTTAGGTACGTTTTCTTGAACTGGCTCCCTGGCATACGTTTTCAGCGGATTACAATGATATTTCTATGCGTGTTTTTCAATTGTTAGTATTGATATATTTGTATATATCTGTAGACTGGCACGCCCGCTGTATACTGCCAGTGGAGCCCAGGAAAACGGCTGTCGCTCAGCATCGCCACTCTGTAAATGCATTTCTGGCAATTATTGACCTTCTACTTACTTCAGTTACAGTTTAGGTAACAGTTAGAAATGTTGCAAAGCTCAAATGCAGAAACTTCCAGCATCGCAACTTAACTTCTTTTAGAGCAGCCTTATACCCAGTGCCCCGTCCCAGCAAGGCCTATCGGGCCCGCCGCATCGGTGTACATGCTACTGGCGCTTTTTACTTTAAGTAGGCACAATTCTAAAGTGTAAGAATGACTGTAAAGTACAGTTTAGACATCCCTGAGCCTATACCATTTATTCGCTTGTGCGGTGCCCGCACAAGGAGCGGCGATGATCGATGTGTCGTGTTTTCAGCAACGTAGACTGTCATCGAAAGCTTCCTTCTGAGCGGAGGAGCCGGTACTTCTCTGAATCGTATGTAAGAACACGCAATTTCGAGTTGGTAATTTGGTACGCATTAGTGAGCTAACATACTGACATACTTTTCCAGCGGATTGCATTAGTCACTTTTTCGACGGTTTTTTCGTTGCAGGTATCGATATAACTGCAAATTAGTAATCTGGCATGCCAAATGTGTACGGCTACGTCGTCGCTTGCGTGAAAAAAATACTCAATATTCACTCGTGTGCCCTTGTATCTACCAAACAAGACATTTAAATCATCTGTACATGCTGACCAGTAGCAAGTGCGAGAACCGACTATCAAAACAAAAAAACTATCGGCAGCAACAGCTGACAATCTGTGGCTACTCCTCTAGTCAATTGGAGACTTTTCAGAGTTAAGATGCGGATGCTACAAAAAACTTCGTGCTCGTGCTAATATCCGCACGTCATTCGATGTCCGGAAGCCGTTCGTCACTGTCTAATCAAGACGCAATTGTTATTTGAAAAGGAATATTGTGTCAGTTTTTACTGTGCGACTGATAAACTTGAAGTTGAACGGGTCGTTGTTTGGATTGGTAGTCATTTCACAACCCCAAACACAAGTTGTGGCGTGGCGTAGTAAGGCAGTTGGTAGGTCGGCAGGGTGTGTGATCTTTGTGCGGGATAGTTTAGGTGCCACTGTTCAAAATGTCACGTCTGATTCAGCCGGAAGGTTTGTTGTTTGTGATTTTTCCTTTTTTTCTCTCAATTGGCGAGTGATTTGTTTATATTCACCTATTTAAGTTGATGAACGGTGTGCAACATTCGGCGAAATTCGTACTTATTGTGAATGTGATCGCATAGTCATCCTAAAGGGTGATTCTAATTGTGTGATCAGTGGCGATGATAAAGGAAGTACATCCAATTTCAACGACCTAAGCACTGTCGCGTTAACCAATCTAATTTCTGACTTAAACCTTGAGGATGTTGCAGAGTGTATTGGCAAAGGACTTACACTGTATACGCATTTCCAAGACTCCAGTCATGCGCGCCTAGATAGGGCCTACGTGTCACTAGAATTAGTCCCGATTATCAGTGAGTACAATGTCCTCCCTATTTCATTTAGTGATCACTGCTTAGTATCATTTGTAGTAGGTAGAAGAAATAGACGTAGATCAGTATTTAACTGGGACACGTGGAAGCTGAGTTCTAATCTCTTGGAAGATGAAATATTTATGGACAGTGTTTGAGAGGCGTTGGTAAACACGGATAGTGAAGACCAAAAATATGGAGTGAAGAGGGAACAATTCAAACAGAATATAAAATTGAAAGCTATACAACGCTCATCTGTAATAAAACACGGAAAGAGTGAAGAAGAAAGAACCCTACGCTTAAATCTGTAAGAACTGCCAGCAGAGGAAAGCAAAACGCTAGGCTTATTTATAAATGATATAAAGTCAGTAGAACCCAATTTGAAACAATTTGATGAGGAGAAGTATCATGGTGCGCAAATGAGGGCAAGGGAAGAGAAAATGACCGTAGGAGAGAAACCGACCAAAAGAAAGCTTGGCCTCGAAAAACGAAACGCTCAGCGGAAGGCTATACATCAGATTGAATACATGGGTAACGTTACAAGTGAGCAGTGATATATAGAGGATGCCTTCAACGAGTACTACATCACTTTATTTGATAAATGTAAAGGAAATGTAGAAGAATTCAAGAATAAATTTTTAAAATTAATGCCAAAGGTTGAAGACTTCAGGAAAGAAAGCTTAGAATGACCTATCTCTGAACCGGAATTGACAAAAGCAATTATTGCCCTCCATTTGGGAAAGTCCCCAGGACCTGATGAGTTAACAGTTGCATTTTACAAGGAGTTCAAACATGAACTAGCACCGATCCTAGCAGCGGTTTTTGACGAAGCTTTACGCATAAGGATTCTGCTGCCTTCTTTTCTGCTATCTCAATCTATATTATATTCCAAAAACTGAAGACACAGTTAAATTACGTGAAGTGAAATCGTACGGGCCATTAAGTCTATCAAATATCCACTACAACGTTTTGATGAAAGTGCTAGCAAGGAGACTTGCGACAGTTATTAAAAACATTGTAGGCGACCACTGGACATGTGGAATTAAAGAGCGCACTATATTTACAAACATTCACAAGACACGAAGTGCATTGGAGTGCTTTGACGCCACAAACGACCACATCGCGATTATCCAGATAGGTTTAGAAAAAGCGTTTGACCGAGTACCGCACGAAATTTTTTTCTTTTGTTAGACTATGTCAATGTCGGCACAGTAATTTGAGATACAGTTCGAATGGCATATACTGGATGTAAAACTAGGCTAATCATGAACAAAATTCTCGGAAAACAAAATAATGTCAGGCGTTTTGTACGACAAGGCTGCCCTTTGTCTTCCCTCCTATATTCAATTGATATAGAGTCATTTTGCCAAAAAGTCATGAAAATCAGTAACATAGTAGAGTACAAACTTCAAGAAGCTGAAGTACGCGTACTGGCATACGTAGATGATATAGCTGTGTTTCGTGAAGATTATGATTGTAGAAAACAGATTGAAAATTGAGCTTGGAGGCAAGGAAAAAGTGGCCAGGGGCACGCTCTGTTCATATATTTTTTCCTGTTCTGTCAACAATAAACCGAAGACGTATCGGTTCTGTGTTCTCTCTGGTCCTTCTGAAACATGCACACTAAACGAAAATGACCTGAAATAACCTCAAAAACTGGGTAAACAATTTGTTCTCTAGCGCATTACCTTTCCTGTTTTTTTTTTACCACCTACTATCAAGGTAAAAATTTTCTCTCATGCAAACTCAGTTTTTGAACGTAGGGAGAGTAGTAATTATTTTTCCCAGTGAGGTTTTGTGCGAGTATAGAGAGAGTAACATTTTACTCCCTTCACAAGGTTTTTGAGGTGATTAATGGGAGTTATTTCCGGTGGTGAAAAATAAAAACTTACGGGTGCATTCGCCAAGAGTCGACAAATTTATAAATAGCAGAATTGATTGAATTTATTAAACGACAGAATTGGTGACACATAGATACACATAGAGACAAATACACACACACAACAAATGCAGAATAATACACCACTCGAACAGACTGCACGCATTGCCCGACTACACTTCGACAATCCGGTATATATAGGCATGACTTTTTGACCAGCCATGTAGTCCCGGTAAGAGAGCTCTTTTTTTGCATCGATTAACAACAACGGTTGAAGGTGCAAGCGTAAACGTGAGGTGGACTGCAGGGCTCTAAATGTCACACCAACCTTGTATGATAAATCTATCCGGTCTCACCTTTTCGATTATCCAATACTTACTTGGCAAACCATGCTCATGGCCCAACGCGTGTTAGCACTGCTGATCCACAAGTCCATAAAATATACATAAGTACGCACAGACCACGGTGGCTCAATGATTTACATTGAGCGACAGTGAACAAACACAGTAGCAGCACGTATTCATCACAACGGGCGTAGAGGAATGGTGCACGCCTGCACACAAGCTTCTCATCGACGGCGTACTTTGCTTACACTGTGGTGCCTTTTCGAGGAGCACGGCTATCCAATGAAACACAGCTGGCGATCACAGAACACATATCTTGTGCGAATTTCGTCGTCCTTTCAGACACAAATGAACAAGTGACCATTATCTTACGGGGATGGGGTGGTGAATGCATATTTCCAACGAAAGACCACCGTCCGGATTTTCTTTGTGCTCACAGGCAGCCGCTTGTTGGTTCCGTCTGCCTCTTATCGGCTTCATGCTACATGTTTGAGTACAGTTGGTGCATGAGGCTAGCAATTCGGGCAGCACTTTCCTCATGCAGACATCGCCTACTGTGGAACAAAATATATGCGATGTGTTTTCACCTGCCCCGGCGACACACTCCCACTGGTCACTGACGGCCGCGGCTCGGTGCCGACGACAGAGTGAAGCATTTTGCTTATTGATTCTCCAGTAGGCGAGCACGGATGATGACACCAGATTGATTTTGTTACCACTGGAAGATCTTTGCGATTCGGCTCGGAAGCGAGATATCCGTGATGCGCAGGTTCGGAGGCCTTCGGAAGCGCACGGTAGCTCAATGATGTAGAAAACACGTGGCATCTATCATCCCAACCAGACACACAGATACCGAGCTTCTTGCACCGTCTGTCTCCAATGCCACTGACGAGCAAAAGCCAACATTTTTGCGAAAATTTGTAGGACAACTTTCCACAGCAGGTTTTCTTTTTTTTTCTTTTTTGAGAGCCCCCCCCCTCTTTTTTTTCGTTCACAGAGTGCTGTTCTCGCTTGTTGTGCTTATGCTGCCCCCAGTTTCAGTAAAAGTGCGTTGACTCAAGGTCAGTCCTGAGGCACGGCGATGCAAAAAAAGAACGAAAAAAACAAAACAAAAAAAACATTTGTGGTCTTCGCGTACCTTCAGGATTCACTGAGAGCGTCACAAGGGGGCTATGAGGCAAAAGCCGCCGAAGCAGCGGTACCTTGCAGTCACGGGGTAATAAACTCTGAAACGCAGGTTAAAAATCACGTGATAGAAAACTTCCTTCGTGGTAAAACTGAATTTTGATATCCTTTTACTACTTGCCTGAGAGGTGGAGGTAAATCTATGTCATGTACCATCTTTTCCTCCTACACGAGGTAGTAATTTTAAACGCGAGAGAGTTTTCAGAGGTCATGAGCCTCAGAATCCCCAAACTCGGATAGTTTTTGCTTACACTGTGGTGCCGTGACCAGGATACCTGACGACCGACGCAAAGGCTTCAACACAATTCGCAACAACGGGTTGAAGAACGAAGCAGTGGCGCCTGGCTCAAGGACGAACCGTCGAGGGAAGGACCACGACCGAAGACTGTTGGCGACGAACATAAAGAGGCAAGAACTCTTTCAACACGTTTTAATCATGAATAAAGAGGTCCTATCGAAGAAGCGGAAGACGCTTCGAGCGAATGTGACGACGCTTACGAGTGAAATTGATAAGAAGATAGAAGAAGACGCCGATCAAGCGCAACTTATGACGCGTCTAAACCAGATGAAGAGCATGTCACGGATGCTAAGACAAGTTAATGAACAGATTGAACCGTTCGTTGAAGAAGACGACGCAGTGGCAGAATTTGAAAGAGTTTTGCATTATGAGAGGAAGATAGTCACTGCAACGACAAAAATAGACGAGAAATTACGCGAGTTTGAACAAGCGACACAACTGACTACGAGAATAGTCACAGAAAATGCGAGCTCAGCGCAAGGTACTAACCAAATCTCGGAGACGCAACAGCTCGTTAAGGTGCCACGTCTTGAGATGATCAAGTTTGATGAAAAAAAAAACAGCATGGCCAAGGTTTTGGCATCAGTTTGAGACATCGGTGCATTACAGAGCGAACATGTCGAAAATAACAAATTTAATTACCTTCTAGAATCTATGAGCGGGGAGGCTGCGTCCCTCGTAGAAGGTTTGCAGTTTTTTGATCAGAATTACGAGCATGCAGTCGCTCTTCTGAAAGAAACCTTCAGACGAGAAGATCATTTAGGAGAGACCTACATGAAAGAGCTTCCAATCTTGGAAGCAGAGAAGAGTCCTAAAGATGTAAATTGGTTAAAGAAACTCTTCCAAACGTTGCAGGTGAACACACGAGCACTGCAGTCGTTAGGATAGTTATGCCACAGTGATAGCTCCTGTTGTAAAGTCTGCGCTACCAGTGGATATAAGGATTGCGATGAAGAAGAAGGAGATAGAGAAATGTGACAACAGACCAGTAACTACGGAATTGGACTCAGCGTCAAGAGACAGCACGAGCAGTATGAAATAAATTATGGAGTTTTTAAACATATATATACGCAGCAGAGAAGAATCTTGAGAGGAAAAATGCGACATGACCCAGTCACCGCACAGTATGAGGCGGACTAGAACATCTACGCTTCAAAGCACCTCGATGAAAAAATGCATCTTCTGTGAGATGACTGGACACTACACAGAAGATTGCAGAAGAAGCATTAGTATGCAACAGAAGAAAGAAGCCTTGCAACGGGAACGAAGGTGCTTCAGATGCACCAGACCTCCCCACACAGCGAAGATATGCCACGCTAACGTACACTGCAAAACATGCAAGGGAAGGCACGCGACATCCATGTGTCGACCACGTACGCCTGCAGGAAAGTCAGCACAGCAGCTAAGTGGTAATAATGTTGAGCAAGTGCGTAAAAGCGCGCAACCTGACCGGTTAGACACCAGAAATTCCTGCAACATGCATGCACAGATGTCTGATGAACACAAGTGCATACAATACATACTACTGCAGACAGCCTTTCCGTGGATGGAGGGACAAGACAGCGGGTGCTACTCACGTATTCTGCTCACCAATGGGAGCCAGAAGACATTCATCCTCAAAAGACTGTCAAGAAAGCTAGCGTGCAAGGTAAAAAGATCCGAAAGGATTACCGTAGGATCATTTGGAGGAGGAGAGATGGAACTAGACATGAAAGTCGTCGAGGTCAGCGTGAGGGAGTATCTCACATCGGAGCCAGTCACGATTGAGGCACTGGAGATAAAAGTTATATCCTGTGATGTGCTACCATTACCATCGTTGACAATACACGAAAGAGCAAGATCGATGGGAATTGGTTTGGCTGATGACAGTGAGAAGACGGACAAAGAAAGAAAAAAACATAAAAACTTCTATATTATTTGGAGCAGATCAATACTGCACCATAGTCACTGGTCGCATTCGCGAGATCCATTCCAAAGTAATGGCAATAGAAACGATGTTGGACTGGACGGTCCAAGGTACTGTAGGACTTTATTGTGTGCCAATTAATTCATTAGCGGTTATGGTATTCAAGGTCAGTGCCAAGTCAGACACGACTGTGGACGAACTGCAGCGATTTTGGGACTTGGAAAACTTGGGCATCAAGGAGAAACCAGCAACAAAGATGAGCGATGAACATGTGATAGAGTACGTCCGACAAACAATGGAGTTCAAGGCAGCTGGAAGGAAAACGTAACATTGGGTCACAACAACACCATTGCAGAGAAGAGGCTTATTCAGGTGACAAAAAAATTATACAAAGATAAAGATGAACTCCTAGCCTATGACAAAGCTATACGAGAGTACTTCGAGCAAGAAATAGAAAACGTCGAAGAAGATGCTGGATCAGATATAAAGAACAAATTTGTATACTACATGCCGCAACAAGCGGTAATAAAGAAGAACTGGTCGGAGGAGCTTCAGCACTTAGATGACTTCACCGTTAACAGATGCTATGGCAACAGGCAAGCTGAAGTGAAAGCATCGACTCTTTACGTGTTCTCCGATGCGAGTCCAATGGCGTATAGAGCAGCTTACATAGTAACAGAATACTCCGATGGAAGCAATGAAGCCAACTTAATCATTGAAAAACGTATTGAAAAATTCATTGAAAAAGGTTGCTCTAATAAAAAAGAATACACTAGCGAGAATGAAGTTGTTGGCTGCCGCAATATCAGTTAGATTGGCCAGTCATATCACTGAGAAGTTCATCAGGAAACGAAGCAGTGTAAAATTCTGGACTGACTCTCAAATTGTAGTATGCTGGATAGAGTCAAACAAGACGAAATATCTCTTTGTTCACAACCGCGCAGCAGAAATCAAGAGCAAGTCAAACAAGAGTCAATGCGGTTATGTTAAAAGTGATGAAAATCTTGCGGATTTGATGACTAGGGGGATGAAGATGAAACGTTTGCTGAACAGTGAGTTATGGTGGAAAAGCCCCACGTGGATCAAGAAAGAAAAACAAAGGCCTGATTATGACATCACGCAAGAATCAGACAGTGATGACAACAAAGACCAAGGAAAGACCGTGGAAAGCTCAACAACCACCCCGTGTCAAGAAAAGATAATTATTGTAAACAGGTTTGTATCATACAAGAAAGCGTTGCGAGTTTCCGCATGGGTGATGCGTTATATAGAAAACCGACGAAAAGAAAGGAAAACAGGTTCACTCAAAGGAGAAGAACTGGACAAAACAGAGTTTGTGCTGATAAAGCATGGGAGCAGAAAACGTTACGAAATGCAGTGACACGAATATATGACATGAGTCTGTACGGCATGAACGTTTTCGAAGATGATCAAGGTGTCCTGAGAGTAAAAGAGAGGCTTCAGTGAAGTGATTTGAGCTTTGATGAGAAGCATCCTATTATTTTATCAAGAGAAAGTCACTTTTCAAAACTCATAGTTCTGAACGCGTATCAAGTGACAATGCACGGTGGTGTTGCGGCAACATTGACACATGTTTTGGATTGTGCGTGCCCAACAAATGGTGAAATATGTGATAAAGAAATGCAACACATGTAGGAGATTTATTTCTAGACCAATGGCACAAGAAATTTCATCACTACCAGCTGACAGAATAACACAGACGAGGCCATTCCACACAGTTGGTATAGACTTTGCTGGACCTATAAATGCTCGAGAAGAGAAAGGCGAAAAAATTACGAAGTTTTACATTGTGATATTTACGTGCACAGTAACAAGAGCCATACAACTGGAGTTGGTAAAGAGGATACCATCAGAAGCGTTTATACAAGTATTCCGAAGATTCGTAGCTAGAAGAGGATTGTGTACAAATATTTACAGTGATAATGCAAGAGCGTTCAAGAAATCTGAGAAAGAGATGAACAAGATACTAAAGATGGAAGGTGAAAGGGTGCAACTGTATACCAGTAACCTAAAAATAAAATGTAAGTTTAATGTAGAGTTAGCTCCATGGTGGGGAGGATTCTATGAAAGACTGCTCAGAAGCTTTAAGATATCCATGGCAAAAACTATAGGTGCTCGACTTTTGGATGAAGAAGAACTACAGACTGTGGTTGTTGAAGCAGAAGGAGTACTTAACAACCGGCCTCTTACTAATGTGTATGACAATCCTAACGAGCCACAACCCATCACACGATGGACGTTATAGGAGGCAGGCAAGCAATGAACAAGCAAAAAGAAAACCGACTCGGAGAATACAGTTTCCCGAATTACTGGAGTGCAAGAAAACAGGCAATGATAACATGGTGGACTAGATGAAAAAAAGAGTACCTGAGGGAGCCTAAGTGTGCCAGCAGAAAAATAGAGCGTCACACAAATGTACAAGAAGGAGATGTGCTTCTGCTTCTAGAAGCGCGAAAAAGAACTTAGTGGAAACTCTACAAGGTCGAAAAGATTTTCTCATGCAAGGATGGACTAGTGAGAACGTGCTTGCTTCGTACACCTGAAGGAAAGTTAGTCAAGAGGCCGATTCAACTGTTGTATTTGCTCGAAGGTTGCTTCGGTTGAATCTGGCCGGCGGGGAGATGTAGGAAACAGATTGAAGATGGAGCTCGGAGGATAGGAAGAAGAAGTGGCGAGGGGCGCGCTCTTTTCATATTTTTGTCCTGTTCTGTCAACAATAGACCAAAGACTTATCAGTTCTGTGGTCTCTCTGGTCCTTCTGAGAGAATGATAGTATCGCTGAAACCATAAAAATAGTGAACCTTTATTGTAATGCAACTGGTAGTTTGGTAAACTGGAGCAAGTGCGTGGGTTACTGGCACGGCGAAGGGCCTGTGACTCCAAAACTTGTGGGTGGTATTTCATGGAATACTACTCCGGTACGATACCTAGGTGTGCCATTAGAATATTATTGTGACAGTCAACCGTACTGGCGGCGTCAGGCCGTGGAGCTACGAGAAAACTGCTGAACAACTCAATGGTTTTCAGCTATCAATTTTCGCCAAAGCGACCTTTTGTAACGTATCTTTAGTCAGTAAGCTCTGGTATGTCTTTCAGTTGTTGTATTGTTCACGTATGAATCTACAGAAGCTTCATCGAATATTTGCTGTTTTTTTGTGGGGTTCTACTTGGGAGTGAACAAGAAGAACTAACTTATTCAGAAGGGTTCGCTCTGGTGAACTTGGTTTGTGTCATTTGTACCTTCGTCAGTTAATTAATCGGTTTACGTTTTTCCTAAATAATCAATACTTATTCATAAGTACTGTTATACAACTTAGGCTTAGGAGACGGTTGCCAGAATTTGTGGTACCATCTGATCACATGAAAGCAAGCAATAGAGGTTTCCTAAAATAAGTTGTTGATTCATGTCTTTTTCTAAAAACGCTTTTTTCATTGGAATACCTCTGTATGGTTTCGTGTAGAAAGTTATACAAAAATTTAGTAGAAACAGTTGTTCCTGTTCCTCTATATAAAACAATATACCATGTAGGCCCAGGCCAAAATGTCTTAAGCCGTGTAAAGAAAATGGAGGTATCACCTGGAGCGAAATCCTTTCGCTTTAAATTGCACACTGGAACCTTGACCGTGTAAACATAGATGCAAGAAAAAGGCTTATTCGTTCATTGGAGTGTTGATTGCCTTCTCTGCAAAAAGTCGGAAACAATCAAACATGTTTTCCTGGACTGCTGGGATGCAGTCTTTTTCTGGGATGTTCTCCAAAGGACTTCGAAAAAAGATCTGCCTCTCGATGCCTATGACATCAGATTTCTACCAGTATCAAATGAAGAAGAAATACCTTTAGACCTAGTTATGTTACTGGGCCTGCATGGTATATGGCAATCTAGAATGGCGGTGCGCCAGGCTGATGTTAATGCCCGTCCGGTTAGGCAATATTTCTTTCAATCTGTCTGTTCGTTCGTGGAATCGCAAAAGGTTCACCAAGAGGTGCCCGAATAGATTCATCAAGTAGAAAGCCTTCTACAGATGAAGGAATTTCAAAAAGCTTGTTAAATATGATGCTCATTACCTCTTTTATTCGTTTCATGTTTCTCCTCTGTTTGATGTCTATTTCGTTGTGAATGTTTTATGTACCTAGGCGATAAAGAAAGAAAAAAAAACTGGCGTGGCGTAGTGGGTAGCGTACTCGGTTCAAGTCGAGAAGGTGGCGAGTTCAAATCCTGTTTCATTGTTAAAATTTCTTCACTTTTTCATTTTCAATGTGAATGCACGTTAATTTACTTATATATTTGTTTATTTATGGCGGGTGGGCACCCCCATTTTAACCATGTGAAACCGTTTTGCGCAGAGTACTGGGATGCTGCCGCTGGTCCCAGTACCTGCGCTGGGAGGCGCTGGTACCAGCGCCAGACTGGGCCCATAATCAGGCATGGCGCTAGACGCTGGCACCCAGTGGCGCTGGTTTTTGCAATAGGGGGCTGGGCAACACATTAGAAAAAATCGATTCCCACAATTAGCCATGGCAGAGTGAGGACTTCGTGGCATAAAATTCGCATGTTTGCGTTCCTCGAATGATATTTCTGGCACGTCTTGCACGCTTTGCAAAACTGTTCACTATCACCCAATATACTGGGCCAGAACATGACCGTTCGTGCTCTGGCTTTCATTTTCTGTGCTCCCACATGCGCCGTGTGAAAAAGGGTTCATCATCTCCACTATCTTAGACAGAGGTCTGATTACCTTACTGCTGTGGATTACCAAGTCGTCCTGCGCATGTATCTCCTCCTGGTATGACCAGTACACATGGACTTGATCAGGAACGTCTTGCTTCGTAAGGGGCCATACAGTCTGGACATATGCACGAAGCTTTGTCCAGGTGCTGTCGTCATTTGTTGCGGCGAGGAGGCCATACAGACGCTGCTCGGAACCCTAAACACAGTCAAGAACGTTTACTTGAAAGTGCTCCGTTTCTTCTGCCATGCGTTCTTTGAAAGGAAATCTTGATAACGCATCAGAACGGAACAGCTCCTTGGCAGGTTTGTATGTAACGTTTGTAGAGTATCGTTGCAATGTCAGACGCATGCGCTGCAACCGTAGCGGACACTGATGTAGAGGTTTGGAAAATATGGAAACTAAAGGTCGGTGATCAGTTTCAACAACTACGCTGTGCTGACCAAACAAATAGCCGTGAAACGTTGTACAACCGTGCACGATTGCAAGGGTTTCTTTCTGTATGTGTGCCTATTTAAACTGGTTGTCTGTGAGCGATCTAGAAGAAAATGCAATGGGGTGGCCATCTTGCATAAGAACGGTGCCTACTCCCAATCGACTTGCATCAACTGAAAGTGTCACTTGTTTTTGAGGGTCGAAATAGCTCGAGATTGGCGCTGTTCGCAGAGACTGACGCAACTTGTGAAAGCTTTCTTCTGGTTTTTCGGTCCAGACCCAGGCAGTATCTTTGCGAAACAAAGTTCGGAGCGCGGAAGTTGTGACAGACATGTTGGATATAAAGCACTGCACGAAATTCATTGTGCCAAAAAAAACCTTTAGTTCCTTACTGTTCCTAGGTGGGGCCATTTTCAGTATGCCTTGAACGCGTTCTGGGTCAAGCTTCAGACCTTCGGTGGTGAAGAAGTGGCCCAGGTAGCGAACCTCTGCCAGCAAAAAAAGAGCTTTTTTTTTATTCAACCGTAGGTTATGTTCACGACAGCAGGACAATAGCTGTTTTAGGTTGTGGACATGCTCTTCTTAAGTCTTTCCCCACAGCAGGATATCACCCATGACAACTGCGACACATGGCAGTCCTTCTAGCATACGGTGCATCGCGGCCTGAAATATCTCTGGGGCAGAAGCGATACCGAAAGGCATGCGTAAAAAGCGATAGCGGCCATATGGTGTGCTTATCGTGCAAAGCTTCGAACTCGAGTCTGAGAGCTTGATTTGCCAGAACCCTGAAGCAGCGTCAAGCGTTGAAAAAACCTAGCTCCAGCAAGTCTCGGTGCTACGTCTTCAGGAGTTGGCATGGGGTAATGCTCACGCAGTGCAGTTGGATCCAAACAGATGCGGACCTTGTTTTTCTTTATAACAGTAACCATGAAGCTAGACCACTCAGTTGGCTCAGTTGCTTGTTGTATGACTCTTTAGTCTTTCATGCGCTCGAGTTCCTATTTTAACTTGTCTTGAAGGGCTACCGGGACTCTCCGTGCCGAAACGACGACACCCATGGCACCGGGTTTGAGCTTCATAGTGTATTCTACACCTTTTAGCTGCCCCAGTCCTGAGAAGACATCTGCGAAAGGCTGTGCTGTCGAGTAAAGCTCGTCGGTATGAACGTTTTGTATGCGACGTAAAAAGCCGAGGCGTTCTGCTACTGATCCACTCAAGGTAATGGGTACGTTCTGTTCCACGACAAAAAAGGAATCTTCATGTGTCCGTGAAGTGGCCGACGAATGCAGACGGATTTTCGCTTTTGCCGAAGTCTCGTGGCCAAAGAACGCCATCAATGTCGCATCGCAAGCTTGCTGTGGCTTATCGTGTAGCTCCCTAGCGTCATTTTGCGAACTCACACAACAGTTGGCACCCGTGTCTAATTTGAATGTGAGTGTTTTCTCTTCATTCTTGACGGCCTCACTCAAGTGGTCTGCTGCTTGTTATGCCTGCGAGTACACAGCGAACGTCCTTGCTTCTGAAAAAGGCAATCTGGGTCAAGGCCAGCCCGCGAGCCCGCCTGACGCGAACAACTCAACGGCGTCATCACGCGGTGGTGGTGCCTTTGCCGCGCACGTGCAGTGAGTCACCTCAGCCAGCGAGCCGGCGCCTTCCTGTCTGGCGAGTGTGACACAATGCCTGGCGACGTCACTCGTCCTTGGGTGCAGCCACGTGCAGTGCAGCGGCTCCAGGTTCGATGAGAATGACGCGGCTCGGCGGCGACCCCTTTGGAGGATTGTGACCTCACGATCAGCGACGCTTCTGGTTGGACATTTGGTTACTCAAAGAATCCACCCGGTGCATATAAAAGAAGCCCTGCGGCGCGTTGCGAGCAGTTGAGCTATGTGTTAGCAGCAGACCTATGTGTTAGAGAGGAGAGCTCGGCTCTTCGGGTCTCTAAGCTGTCGGCCCCGGTGCCGAATTTGTAACGCCTCTGTAAATATGCTGTACATAAACCTTGTTTAACTCACTGTTGTCTCGTCCGCTCGTCTATCAGCTCTGCGCAGAAGCAGTGGCGAGCTGAGAAACCTACGCTACCAAACGGCTGGTGACCTTCCCGGCGGAATTCGAAGCAGTGGCGCCTTCGGAAGCGTGTTGGCGTCGCCGTCTTTCGTAACAGTGGTCGCAGCGGTGAGATTTAGTGGCGCCCTTCGTAACGTCATGGGAGGTGCACTTCGCAACATGCTATTGTGCTGACTGTTTAAGTTTCCAAAACATTAGTATTCGTTATCCTCAACGTGCACTTCACGTAGCTCTTTCTTTCTCAGGTCTTTCTGTCTTTGTTGTGGTGCTGCCGATCTGCGTGCCTGCGTGAAATGACTCAACGAACCACATTCCTTGCAGACTTTCCCTATCGCTGGGCAGCTTTCACCGCGGTGATTCAGGTAACCGCACCGTGTGCATGGCCGTGCTCGCGTGTTCACTGCGCAGATGTCTGCGTTCTGTTACATCAACGCCCCTTCACAGATCTGGCGAAACTGCTCCTGGCCTTGCTCACGAATATGGCAGATTTCAGTAGTTTTTTCATACCATGCGTTTTCTGCTAATTATTTACTTTATTTATTTATCGTACTGTTAACCCTCACATGAGGGTCGTTACAGGGAGGGTGAAGAATTGAGTTGCACAAAATAAATATTTGAAAAATCATAAGATGAACTCTGTAACATATAGCATAATTATATGAGAAACACAGTTACATGCTTTTTCACTCAATATATTCACAACATGATCTCTATGACCAATGAAACATTTTTATGGAAACACATACAGGAACGCTGATAATATACATTCTCAACAAAATGCCTATCAAGAGCAACTTCAAAATCACTCAAAGTTCTTTTTTTGCACCATATCGTTCAGTAATTCATTCCACATATTAATAGCATAGTAAACAAGGAAAATTGGAAGATATCTGTACGAGCATTCATTGGTTGTATTACTGTAGTGCATGTTGTTCTTAGAAACGTTTTGTACGAATGCTTCAAATAATAATCCCTGTTTATTTTCACCCCGGCATGCAAGATCTGAAAAAGAAGTTTCAACCTCTGTTTCCGCCTTCTTAAATCTAGCGATTATAACACACATACTTTTAACATTTCAGTAACAGAATCTCTTTTTCGATATTTGGAGCAGATAAAGCGAGCTGACATTCTCTGAATGCGTTCTAATTTATTTTTTAAGACCTTTTGGTGTGGGCTCCACATAGTGCTAGCGTATTCTAATCTCGGACGGACATACGTTTTGTAGGCAAGCAGCTTGACATTAGCCGCTGTTGCAAATTTTTGTCTTGCATGCCCAGTACTATACGGCTGCGAAGCAAGCGTTCTTCTAAAATCCCAAACTCGCAAGTTTTCGCTAATATCCTGAGCTCTGTCAGCCACTCCATAAAGGATTCACCATCTTTCTGGTTTTAGGAGACGAAGTGAAATTTATTGAAGGTTAGGTTAATCACAGGTTTCTAGAAGTTTTTGAACTTCAGCAGCAGTACATCGATGTGGTTCCTTTGCGCCCCCTATTCAAACTTGAAAGTATCGTGTGCCTTTCTGCCATCTTCTACGACAACTGCGAGTAATGTCACTGCTTGCACTTTTTTTGGTTGCTTTGATAACTGAGTAGTGGTGCGAAAGAGTTCAAACTCTTTTTTCCATGTCTTCCATCCTAACCATTGGTCACCGGTTGTATCCGAGGGCTTTGGAGGAATAAGCAGTGTCGACGGGATCGACATGGCATGCGGGCACCACTGCCACCATGTAAGCAAGCAGGTAGTCGAACAGTGAAAGCATTTATTGCTGACGCGACGGTGATCTTATATTAGTAGAGACGTGACGCAAAGGCCAAGTGTGCATCGTGCTTGATGCTTGGCCTGGTGACGCCGTGTTGGCGTAGTTCTGATACAGCTGGAAACCCTGTGCTTGGCATTCTCGAGTAGATGTGGCGTCTTACAGTCGAGGTACCGATCATGCGCGCGGAGCACGATGAAGTAGTCGTGCGAACGGGCCACGGTCTCGTTGAAGCGCGTGAAATCGGTGTTCGAAAAAAAAGGCGCACAGACGAGGGCGCGCGCTCAGCGGCTTCCTCGACCGTGACGAACCTGGACTCGAGAAGCTTTACTTCTTCGGGCTAGAGCGCGCGGCCGTCTCCGATCTTGGTGAGGACTACGGAGAAGGTGACGTCGGACTGGCGCACGACTCTCACGAGCAGGAAGTATTCGAGGTGATGCCAAGTGACAGTGCTGAATTCGAGGAGACCATCGCCACTGCGGGGCCACTTGAAGATCTCGCTGGCACATTCGGGTGGCAGCTGCCACAGGTCCCCGCAGAGGATGACGTTCAGTCCACCGAAGGATTCAGTGAGTCGCTGCGTGATCTGGCGCAGACGGCAATCAACCAGTTTGAGATGGTTGGCGGACATCATACTCACTTCGTCTATGATGACGCATTTGATTCTGCGGAAGGCACACCGGAAGGTGACGCTGAGCCGCCGCAATGAAGTGTTTGTGAAAAAAAAACTTCGCGCCGCACAAAATAACCAGCCTACTAGTGGGTACAGTCACTTTGCGGCAAGAAGTTTTAAAAGCGTTTCACGACGAGCTGACGGCAGGACATCTTGGGTTCATTCGTACACTGCGACGAATTGAAGGAAACTACTACTTGCCCGGTCTGAGTGTGGATATCGCACGCTATGTGAAAACCTGCCGAGATTGCCAACGTCAAAAAATTCCGCCGGGAAGGCCCGCCGATTTTCAGCAACCAATCCAACCACCAGAAAAACCGTTTTAGCAAATTGGGATGGATCTGCTTGGTCCTTTTATGACTTCAACCTATGGGAACAAGTGGATAGTGGTGGTAACAGGCTACCTGACACGCTACACAGAGACTACGGCATGACTATTCGGCAACGAGAGCGAGGTCGCCAGCTTCTTCGTGAAAAGCATTCTCTTCCGGCAAGGCACACGCACGGTCGTAATCACCGACAGAGGTACAGCATTCACCGTGGACATCACGCAGCAGATTGTACACTTAAGCCATACTGTTCATCGCAAAAGCACAGCCTACCACCCACAGACAAATGGTCTAACAGAGCACTTGAATAAGACCCTCGCCGACTTGTTCGCAATGTACGTTGGCGTCAGGCACATGACTTGGGATGAAGTCTTCCCGTACGTCCCGTTCGTGTACAACACCGCAACACAGCAGACAACGCAGATGACTCCTTCCGAGCTTGTGTTCGGCCACCCAGTCACCAACATGCTGGATGCGATGTTGCCTCACGTCGATGACAGGAGCATCCATGTCGATATCGCTGGCTTCCTTCAACGTGCTGAGGAAGCCCGCCAGCATGCACGAATTCATATCCGCGAGCAGCAGCCCATGCACGCCCGACTCTATACAACCAAGGGCGACAGCACCAACAGTACGCACCCGGTGACCGTGTTATGGTGCGGTCACCGATTGACCACTGTGGTCTCAGCGAAAAACCATTGCGACGGTATTTTGGACCATACAAGATTACCCGACAACTGGGTCCCTAGTATACAAAGTTGTGCCTGATGGAGTGACACAGTGCCAGCGACGACACCCACGACCTGAAATAGTTCACGTTGTGCTCCTCAAAATATTTTTTAGTGTTAGCTGACTCAAGTTTTGATAGCTTTGGCCTTACTACGCACTTGCAATTTCCTTCATATGTTTCTAGTGGGTTCTTCCAGCATCAGATGTATTGACTTATTGATATGCGGTGTTTAACGTCCCAAAACCGCTAATGATTATGAGAGACGCCGTAGTGGAAAGCTACGGAAATTTCGGCCGACTGAGATTCTTTAACATGCACCCACGTTTGAGCACACAGACTTACAACATATCCGCCTCAATCGGAAATGCAGCCGCCACAGCCTTTCACCATCAGGACAATTCTATTTTTCACGACGGGGGGGGGGGGGGGGTTGGGGGTTATGCAACGTGCATTTAAAAAAATTGGCCCCGTATCTGTATGTTGCATCGCAAATGGCGTCGAAAGACGACATTTGCGGTGCGATTGTGTTTTGCCTGCAGAGGTAGTATTCCGCTTGGAGAGAGTGAACAAAAACGTTCATTTCACAATTTGCCCAAGAACATCGGTAAATGTTATTCTGGAGGCGATACGTTGGAGTGCCTCGAGCGTGCAGAGGAGGCGAACAAGCACATCAAATAACGTCACACGTGAGAAATGAGTGCCATCTGGCAGTTATCCTGGAAAACGGGGCGTGCGCCGTGCGCGCCTGTCTATGAGCTGATAAGGTGAAGAACGCAATCCTGGCCAGCGCAGCGTCATAAACGCAACGATCAATAAAATTACTTAGGTATGCCTTTTCTAGTAAAAATACGCATACATAATACTGACGTGTCGTTATGGTGCCTCAGATATGCGCAATAATTGCTTTTTAGTTGACAATCACATGAACGCTGAAACTTGAGCAATAGTGGTGGGCGCTGCAGATGGGGCCGGCCGTTTGTAGTATCGTTTGTTCATTTTAATGCCGTTGAGAAAACAGTTAAGGGTGGACAAACAGACAAGTCAGACTTTTCAAGTCAGGCAAGTCAGGCCCAAGAAAGACTATCGTATTTTAAAAAAAACAGACTGGGCTATCTTATCGAGTTTATTACCAGTGCCTCACATGTGATCGAGTGCAGCCGTGCGGCTACTGCATGATGCGCGTTCTATCGCAACGCAACAAAACAGATAAAAGAGGACTGCGTTCACCGCCAGCAGTCTGGTAGCCACCGTTCGGGCACATTGCCCTGTATTTTATGTACTCAGCGACGGGTTGGCTTCCTTTTGCGCCCAAAAGGAAGCCTAACTGTCGCTGAACGGTGCGGGTTGGCTTCCTTTTGAGCGCAAGTCAGCCCAATAAATTATTTTACTTTTATTCTGGTCGCGATCTCCCTCACAACTGGTCTGCGCACCATGCGGCGTACAGTCACCTACGTGACACGAGTGTAAAAGTGATTTATAGACGTAGAACGCAACACTCTTCTCACCTCACTTGGGGATGGGGCTGCCATTTTTCTTTATTCTTCACCGGTGCCCCCCCCCTCCCCTATGCTATACAGCCCGCGAACTTCAAAGTATAGTTTCGAGCACAAGCGGATCACAATGGCATCGCATTTTTAACTGCTCCATTAAGGGCAGTGCCAATATACAGGAAAATAAAACCTGATATGAAAATAAAACGCCTCAGCGTTGACTTTGCCTCTCGTACAACTCTAGTTTTCCAAACGAACACAAAGTTTAAGAAAAGCACACAAGCATTTTTTGTCGCCACATAGAAGTTTCACCAACAACGCGGCAGCCTTTCCGGATGGATGGATGGATGGATGGATGGATATGGCGGTACCCTTTAGATAGGGCGGTGGCTGACGTCACCAAGCTGTAATACTTAGTGAACCAAACATTATATTTATTATTTTTCCCCTTTAGATAGTGAGGTTGAGGACTCGTACTTTGCAGTGAAGGGCTTAATGTTCACTCGTGCCTTGACGTTAGCCACCAATCACATAACCTTCTTCTGGTTAATTTTCCCGCTTGAAGTCTATTTAGCCTTCCCTGTACGTAAACCCCAGTGCTTTGATAAACTCTGCGTCATCATCCTGAACGATAGGGTGATGCGCTTTACAGAACATTATCAAGTGTTCGGCAGTTTCTTCCACACGCACTGCATACTGTGTCTACTCCTTCGTATTTGGCCCGATATGTCTTGGTTCGCAACACTCCCTTCCTGGCCTCAAACAGAAGAGAACTACCCCGAGTATTGTCATAGATGCTTTCCTTGGTGATTTCCTGCTTAAACGTTCGATAGATCCCTAGTACAGACATTTTAATCATGCCAATTTTACACATATTGGTTGGTCACAGCTTTCTTCACCTTCTTCGTAACCGATATTTCTTTTTCGTGAGGCCTCCTCCTGTTTTCTAAGTATTTACCAGTCAATTTTTTTGGTTCGTTTCCTAGCCCAACGCTCATCCCCCATTTTTCTCAATCACTTCCAAAATTTTATCTTGCTGCTAGCTTCCCTGCTCTAAATGAAGTCCATCCCATATCACATTGTACTCCCTGATTTGGTGTATTCCCGTGAGCTCCTAAGGCAAGCCTACCTATTCCACGTTGCTTAATTTGTAATCTTGCTAGAACGTTTGACAGCATGCACAAGACCGCATTGCCGAACGTCAGATAAGAAACCATGACCCTCTTCCATATTCCTCTCACTACATCATACCTATTGTAATTCCACAGTGCCGTCTTTTTCATAACCACTGCATAGCTGTTACTTTTAGTCGTCGCGCATATTTAGTGTTCCCTTACGTGCTCAGCCCCATTGTTATCCATACGCCAAGATATTTCTAGTCATCTGTTAATTCTAGCATGACCTCCGGTATTCTAAGCTCACTACCTTCATTATCATCAAAAACCATGAGTGCTGATTTTGCCTTACTGAATCTGAAATCGAACCTATCTCCCTCATTACCGCAAATGTCCATCAATCTCTGCAAATCTTCCTTGTTGTCGGCCATTAGCACTATATCATCTGCGTACATCAATTCAGGTAGGGCCTGTTCAATGAGTTTTCCCTGTTTGATGAAAAAGAGGTTGAAGCCCAGTCCACTTCCCTGTAATTTGGCCTGTAATCCTTGTAGGTAGATTATGAATAACAAGGGTGACAGAGGACACCCCTGCCTAAGCCCACGTTTTACCTCTGCAGTCTTGCATACCTGTTTTTCCCACTTTATAACTGCCTTGTTACCTTTATAAATATTTTTCAAGGGATTAGTGACTCAATCTTCCGCCCCTAGTGTGTCCAGTGTTCCCAACAAGTCCCCTTGAACCACGCTATCGTACGCTCCCTTGATATCCACAAATACTAGCCACAGGGGCCTGCGTTCCATTTCTCCTATTTCGATGCACTGCGTCAGTGAGAACAAATTGTCTTTCGACCTTCTGTGTTTCCGAAACCCATTCTGCAGTTCCCACTGCAAACCTTGATTCTCTATACAATGCTGCAGTCTTTGCTTCATAATTTGCATCGCCAGCCTGTAGACCACTTGAGTTACTGTTATAGGACGGGAGTTATTTATGTCAGCTATGCCCCCTTTTCTTTAGAGATGATGCTCATCCTGCTAAGCTTCCATTCATCAGGGGCTTCACCATCGATTATTATTTTGCTCACTGCCTCTCTCAAAGCCTGCTTAGACTTCGGACCTAATGTCTTTATAAGCCTAATTGGAATGTCATCTGGGCCTGTTGATGTACTACTAGGAACCCTTTTCTCAGACCTTTCACTCTCTCGTTGTGAAAATGGAGCCATTGCACCACTTGATTTGTCCTTGTCTAATGTGGTGCATAAAGTACTTCTTTATTGAAATTTTTCTGTCACCCTTGCTCTTATATATTCAATGGCTTCGTCCCCTTCTAGCCTAGCACCATGAGCTGTAGTTATAAACCTCTGCTCTAGGTTCGTCTCATTTCTTAGGGAGTTTAGATGGTTCCAAAATTTCGCAGCTGCCTTTCTATCTTTTTGTGTACTTCTGCCAGGCACTATGCTCCCTTTCTTCTACTCTTTTTATTGATCAGAAGGGATGCGTCCCTTCTACAGCCTAGAAAGATTTTCTATTTTCTTTCAACAAGATCTGTCGATTCATCCCGCTGCTTAGTATGTCTGTGTTCCCTGGATGCTTCCTGAAGTTTTGCTATAGCTCTCTTAACTTCTTTGTCCCACCAACTTTTGGATTTGTGTCTTCGTTTCCGGGGTAACTTGTCACGTGCCTTCGCATGCTCTAGGTTACACAGTCTAATTAGATTCATGTATGTCCACACTGTTTTATTATTTTAAGTAATTACTTTCTCAATTTGTTTAGTACCTATTTATTTTTGCCTTTGTGAATAATATATTTTCCTGTAGTTGCTCATCTTGTCTCCTTCCCACTTTCACTGCTTTTCCAAGACTTAGCTTGATACGTTTGTGACCCCCCCCCAGACCTAATACTGGAGGCACCTTTATCTATGTGCATTCCCCCGAGCTTATCATACATCCTATGTGACATCATCTATCGTCGACTGCAGCCTTACTACCTCGCAGGTTATTTGCCCTTCACACTTCTCGGTACTTTTGCAAATAATCAAATTATGCCTTCAACACATGTCCATAATCATTTTGCCTGTTGGGTCTCTATACCCGTCCGTAGCTTCTATGTGCGCATTCATATCTCCTAGTATAATTACCTCGCACTCTACTCCAAACTCCTCAATGTCCGTTGATATACACTCTACCATTGCCCTGTTTTCCTCTCTGGCCTTTGCTCCCATCCACATGTACACCAAACCAAGGAGTGTCGTTTCCCTGCCATTTCCCTGTTTGCCATAAATGTTCTTTGCACTCCTGATTGATCCTTTGCCAGTCTGTACGTTTATGAATGAATGTCCCTATACCACCCCCTTTCTGCTGCCTTCTGTTCTATTACAATATTCCCACGCGTAGTCCGGATTGTTAGGAGGTTATTTCATGTCCCTAAGATGTCGGACGGAAATAAAAAGCGCCGTGTTGCGGAGAAAAAAAAGGGGCCACGCCCACCTCTGCAAACAAGCACTTCCGTGCGATTGGGACTGCCTGAGAGAAACTCGCCGCGCGCCTGCAATCTTGGAGGCCATTACCTTCGCTAATTAGTTCAGCTGAAGGCCACAAGGTAGCGCAAAAGTTAGGCATTAGTTAGGTGGCGCAAAAGTTAGTGTTTTTTCCGTAGTGCACGGCTCGAGTTTAGTAATTATCGAGTATGGGGACAAATGGTGTCAGAAAGACATGGTTAAAAAGACTGTAAAGTGTTCAGGATGTGGAGTGGGTTTGAAAGTGGACCTAAGCGTAGAAGGGGAAGGAGAAGAGGCTGACGCGAAGTGTAGGCAATGTGAGGTCGAGGAAAAAATGGACAACATGATGGTTGCCCAAAGTGAACTGCTGGTGAGAATCGATGAGCTCGAGACTGCGTTGGCGACAGAGCAAGAGAAAACGAGGGCAATGGGAGAATAACTGAAGTCCACCGAGGAAGCACTAGCGAAGCTGAACAAAAAAGAGGCCTACGGAGAGAACAGTAGAGAACCGGCAACCAGAACGGTGGAGAAGGAAGAGCAAGCAAGTTTAAAAAAAAACAGGTTTAGCCGGTTCAACTGTCGCAAGGCCCAGCTTCAGTGAGGTAGTGGTGGGGCTGGGAGGGGACAAAGCAGCCGGCGTCACAGGTGCAAGTAGCCCCCGGGTGCAGGACGCTCCAGCTGAAAAAGTCACAGCATGTGATAATCGCCGGGGACTCGAATTTAAATCGATGCACAGAAGGCATCAAAGAGAGAGTAAGAGGTGACAAGAGGGTTGCAGTAGGGGCGTTCCTAGGACGCAAGCTGGAAGCAGTCATGAGGCAAGCGAGCGCAAAGCTCACAACGAGAGTTGATAGACGAAACCTCGTGATAAATTTAGGCGGTTTAAACGATGTCTTAAATGAAGATACAGCAGGACTAGCAGCCACACTGGCGAAAGGCGTTGATGACATGCGCGCCACTTCTCCTAAGGTACAGGTAGTGATATGCACGATACCGGAGGTACCGGTGCGTGATAGCAACCTGCAAAGAGCGGTTGTCAACGCAAACCAAGAGATATGGCGGATGAGCCGAGAGAAAGGCTTTGAGATGGTGGAAATAAACAGAGAGGTGCATAGGTGGGGTGGTTTTCAACGAGACAGAATTCACTTCGATGGGCGGCTAGGTCATGAGGTGGGTTGGTGATTTGCTGGACGCGCAGTAGCTTTTTTGGGGGGCAAGCGAGCCCTTCGGAGTACAGTATAGCTAGTAACAAGGAAAACAACCAGGGAGACTCTTCGACAGGTGTTATGGACAGATACGATTCAAAAGTGGCACCAATGTCTAAGATAGGTAGAGTCCAGGGCATGAATAGACGTAGCAACGAGCGCCGAGCCCATTCAGACATAGGGTATATTAACATGCAGGGTGGTAGGAACAGGCTGAAGTGGGAAGAGATAGAAGAACAGCTAAGGGAAGAGAGCCCGTTGGTATACGGTTTTGTAAAAACACATCTCAGGGACATGGAACAACCTCCGAACAATCCGGACTACGTGTGGGAATATTGTAATAGAACAAAAGGCAGCAGAAAGGGGGGTGGTATTGGGGCATTCATTCATAAAAGTACAGACTGGCAAATGGTCAAGGAGGAGTGCAAGGAAAATTTATGGCTAAAAGGGAAAGTGGCAGGACAAATGACACTCCTGGGTTTCGTGTACTTGTGGACGGGAGCAAACACCAGAGAGGAAAACCAGGCATTGGTAGAGTTTATATCAAAGGACATTCAGGAGTTAGGAAGAGAGTGCGAGATAATTATACTAGGAGACATAAATGCGCACATAGAAGATATAGATGGGTATACCGACCTGACAGGCAAATTGATCATTGATATGTGTGAAAGGCTTGATTTGATCATTTGCAACAGCACCGAGAAGTGTGAAGGGCAAATAACATGGTAGGTAGGAAGGCTGCAGTCGACGATAGATTCTGCACTGATGTCACATAGGATGTATGATAAGCTCAGGGGAATGCACATAGATGAAGAAGGCTCCAGAAGCCTGGGTAGTGATGATTAGATTTGTGGGGTTTAACGTCCCAAAACCACCAAATGATTATGAGAGACGCCGTAGTGGAGGGCTCCGGAAATTTCGACCTTCTGGGGTTCTTTAACGTGCACCCAAATCTGAGTACACGGGCCTACAACATTTCCGCCTCCATCGGAAATGCAGCCGCCGCAGCCGGGATTTGAAACCGCGACCTGCGGGTCAGCAGCCGAGTACCTTAGCCACTAGACCACCGCGGCGGGGCGAAAGCCTGGGTAGTGATCACAAACGTATCAAGCTAAGTTTTGGAAGAGCAGTGAAAGTGGAAAGGAGACAAGATGAGCAACTACAGGAAAAATTTTATTCAGAAAGGCGAATTGAAATAGCCACTAAACAAATTGAGAAAGTAATCACAGAGGATAATAAGACAGTGTGGACATACACGAATATAATTAGACTCTTTGAGCTAGAGCTTGCTAGGGCACTTGACAATTCACCCCGGAAAAGAAGACAAAAACCCAAAAGTTGGTGGAATGAGGAAGTTAACAGAGCCATATTGAAACGTCAGGAAGCGTCTAGGGAACACAGACATACTAAGCAGCGGGGTGAACCGACAGAAGATGTTGAAAGAAATCGGTAAACCTTTCCAAGCTGTAGAAGGGATGCATTCTTTCTGATCAATGAAAATATCAGAAGAAAGGGAGCTCAGTGGCTGGCAGAAGTACATAAAAAGGATAGAAAGGCAGCTGCGAATTTTTGGAACCATCTAAACTCCCTAAGAAATGAGACGAGCCTAGAGCAGAGTTTTATAACTACAGCCTAAGGTGCCAAGCTAGAAGGGGACGAAGCTATTGAATATATAAGAACAAGGGTGACAGAAAAATTTCAACAAAGACGTATTTTACGCACCACAATAGACAAGGACAAATCAAGTGGTGCAATGGCTCCATTTTCAGAACGAGAGTGGGAAAGGGCTGAGAAAGGGGTTCCTAGTAGTACATCAACAGGCCCAGATGGCATTCCAATTAGGCTGATAAAGACATTAGGTCCGAAGTCTAAGCAGGCTTTGAGAGAGGCAGTGAGCAAAATAATAATCAATGGTGAAGTTCCCAATGGGTGAAAACTTAGCAGGATGAGCATGATCTATAAAGGAAAGGGGGACAAAGCTGACATAAACAACTACCGTCCTATAACAGTGACATCAGTGGTCTACAGGCTGGCGATGCAGATTATAAAGGAAAGACTGCAGGCATGGATAGAAGATGAGGGGGTGCTGGGCGAACTGCAGAATGGGTTTTGGCAACACAGGAGGTTGGAAGACAATTTGTTCTCACTGACGCAGTGCATCGAAATAGCAGAAAAGGAACACAGGCCCCTGTGGCTAGCATTCTTGGATATCAAGGGAGCGTACGATAGCGTGGTTCAAGAGTAATTGTGGGGAATACTGGACACATCAGGCGTGGAACATGTAGTCACTAATCTTTTAAAGGGTATCTATAAAGGTAACAAGGTAGTTATAAAGTGGGAAAAACAGTTATCTCAGCCTGCAGAGGTAAAACGGGGGCTTAGGCAGAGGTGCCCCCTGTCACGCTTATTATTCATGATGTACCAACAAGGATTAGAGGCAAAATTAGAGGGAAGTGGGCTCGGCTTCAACCTCTCTTTAGTCAAACAAGGAAAACTTATTGATCAGGCACTACCAGCATTTATGTACGCAGTTGATATAGTGCTAATGGCCAACAACAATGAAGATTTACAGAGATTGATGGACATCTGCGGTAATGAGGGAGATAGGTTAGACTTCAGATTCAGTAAGGAAAAATCAGCAGTCATGATTCGCAATGACAACGAAAGTAGTGAACTTAGGATATAGGAGGTCATGCTAGAGATAACAGATAAATACAAATATCTGGGCGTATGGATAAGAAATGGGACCGAGTACCTGAGGGAACACGAAATATACGTGACGACTATAGGTAACAGGAATGCAGCAGTGATGAAAAATAGGGCACTGTGGAATTACAATAGGTATGATGTTGTGAGAGGAATATGGACAGGGGTCATGGTTCCTGGGCTGACGTTCGGCAATGCGGTCTTATGCATGAGATCAGAAGTTCAAGCAAGATTAGAAATTAAGCAACGTGGAATAGGTAGGCTGGCTTTAGGAGCTCACGGGAATACACCGAATCGGGGAGTACAAGGTGATAATGAATGGACATCATTTGAGGGCAGGGAAGCTAGCAGGAAGATAAAATTTGAGAATCGATTGAGAGAAATGAAGGAGGAGCGTTGGGCTAGGAAGGTTTTCAGCTACTTGTACATGAAAAATGTCGATACAAAATGGAGGAAGCGAACCAGGAAGTTGACTGGTAAATACTCAGAAAACAGCAGGTGCCCAAACCAAAAATAACTATCGGTTAAGAAGAAATTGAAGGAAACGGAGACTGACATGTGGAAAATGGGCATGATTAAGAAGTCCGCACTAGAGATCTATCGAACTTTTAAGCAGGAAATCGCCAAGGAAAGGATCTATGATAATACTCGGGGTAGTTCTCTACTATTTGAGGCAAGGACGGGAGTACTGCGAACCAAGACATATCGGGCCAAATACGAAGGTGTAGACAGAGTATGCAGTACGTGTGGAGAGGAAGAAGAAACTGCCGAACACTTGATAATGTCCTGTAAAGGGCTTCACCCTATAGTTCAGGATGATGGCGCAGAGTTTTTCAAAGCACTTGGGTTCAGGGACCGGGAGGGCAAAATAGACTTTAAGCAAGTAGATTTAACTAGAAGGAGGTTATCTGATTGGTGGCCAAAGTCAAGGCACGAGTGAAAACTAAACTCTTCACTGCAAAGTACGAATCCTCAATCTCTTTTTTTAAATGAAAAAAATAAATATAGTTTTGGGTTCATTAAGTAAAACGGCTTGATGGCGCAAGCCACCACCCGATCTAAAGGGTACAGACATATTCATCCATCCATCTAGGAAAGAAGACAACTTCCCATTTCTATAACACGACACCACGAAAAAATTCAGCACGAACTTCACAGAAAGGAATAACTTTTAGTTGCCAAAAATTTTCTCCTAGTCCTATGGGGACCAACGCCTTTCCAGGTGGTCATTATGCCAGTATAGCTAAGCAGGAAAATAGCAATTGACAGCGCGAGGGCGAATTCATTGACAGCATGGACACCAATATTGCACATGTGCTTTGCGAAAGCCCGTAAGGTGGTGGAAGGCTTGAGAAAGGGAAAAAGGAAAAACACCCGCTTGTGGGCCGAAGTAACGTTTTTCTAATTAGTGCTTTGAGCCTCTGTATCCCCATTAAAAATTTTTACTTCACATATGCTTGAGCATTTCGTTGGGCGATGTGTGTTGCGGACAGAAAACTGATTCTAGTGACAACACTGATCCACCTATAAGTACAAGCTTATCTAACCGTAGTTAAGTCATTTTTCATTGGGCAAGCTCATTAGGTTCGACATATAATGGATATTTTAGTATGCCTAGTGTAAATAAAACAAGCGTGAATTGTTACTTTAAATATCTCAAAATCATATTCAATAACTAGTTAAGCATCGCTTGAGTAGCCTGTGCTCTTTCTCGCCGATTGCAATTAGACTGAACCCTGCCCTAGTTCATCAAACATGCGTTTTTTCTGCTGATGTGTTACTTCTCTGATGAAGTATTTGCTACAACCTATACTCTGTTTCGGAAGTTCCTTTGAGCACTGTGGAAGCTACAGGGCCTCCAGCCAATGGGAAAAGCAATAAGGCCCTCCAGATGCATTTATCCGCGCCGTGTCGTCTGCTCACGGTCTTCACGGCGTCTCCTCATTGAATTTTCTTTGCACGCTAATTGCATGTAACATGGCTGGTTTCTTAACTTTAAAAAATAAGTTAAACTGTCAGAAAGCCATTACACTTCAACTTCAGGAAGTTTGACGTCTAGACTTTATTATTTGTGGCTCTACGGAAGATTGGTAGACGCTCATGTTTGCGGATAACGTCACTCTGTGGCTATCCGATGCTGTTCATGGCTCTGGAATGACTGTTCTGCTTTCGTCGCGTTCCTTCGCATCTGGCGCTGCAATGCGTCTTCCCAGTTCTTTTTTCGTTTCACCGAAGGAGCATGCGACGCGCGCGGAACGCTGTGCGGGGTTGCATGTCCGTTATCTAGAAATGCAGCGTTCTTGGTCTGGAAACACAGCCAAAGCCCTGGCCTCGGTGAGTTAGGCTTATCAGATACGGCTACGCAAGCAGTTCATTTAGCTAATAATGTCAAAACCTACGTGATGCTTTGTCCCCAGAGTAATAAGAAAAAAATTGATGGCTGATTTCACCATTTATTTTTTTTTGCTGCCAGGGCTGTGGACATTTAGCAGGAGCAAGTTCGGATCATAGCGGGCGGTCGCTTCTGCATGGTTGCTGCCATGTTGATTTGAAACCATAGTTGCCGCTGGTAGCCAACACAAATGTTTGAATGCATAGCAACTGAATACAACGAAGAAAAATATATTGTGTATTGATGTGGCTTAACACACACCAAATAAACACCCCTTTTAGAAAAACCTGCCAATTTCAAGGCACTTACATCTGGGACTCTGTTTCACTGCGCAAGCGTGTGGATTTCATACACCCCTTTGCTTTGGTAGTGCTGAACCAAAGTGGTGAAACAGACCAACGCCTTCCAGAAAAACTATGCCTGGAACGTCGCTCTCTTCTCAAAAAGGAGGCATCTGCCAGCACATAATCTCGCAGGCCATATCCTCCTGCCGCGTGTTGCGACCGGACGCTGCATGAGACCACTTGTCTGCGTACCGTTCAGTCACGGGACAATACTATATCGCTCTGTCACGTGACATCCCAGCTGCTCGGAAGCAACTGTGAGAGCATTGCTCTGTTCGCCAGGGGTGGCCGTCAGAGACACTCGCCTTCCTGCCCAAGGAGGAGGGTAAAATTTGAGGGTAGGGTAGCCCGTTCGGGGCTCACGTCACAGGTATAGTCTCTGTAGGAGGCATTGAACAGAGTATAGTAATAATTTGATATGTGCGGTTTAATGTACTAAAACCACCCCATGATTAAGAGAGACACCATAGCGGAGGGCTCTACAAATTGACACCACCTGGGATTCGTTAAGGTGCACCCAAATCTGAGCGCATGGGCCTAAAGCAGTTTGCAGCCGCCACAGCCAGGATTTAATCCCGCGACCTGCGGGTCAGCGGCCGAGTACATCAGCCACTAGGCAATCGCGGCTGGGCAAAAGAGTTAAACACTGGCAATGCCGAACACAAGCGGCGCTTCTAACCCACACCGACAAAATAATAAAAGGTAATATAGGAAGGCTTCCATGCTGGTGGCGTATTTATAGATTTAACAAAGCATTTGAGGCCATTACACACATCATTCTTATACATAAACTTGAATCGTATGGAAGGACGGGTCCACCACTTCAATTTATTTCAAGCCATTTTTTAACCATACTAGAGCTGTCCAGATTTACGGTAGTTGCAGCTGCTAAGAAAGCAAATCAAGGTGTTCCTCAGGTATTAATTTTTGGCACGCTGCTCTTCTTGCTATTTATTTATGATCTACCTAATACTTTCAGTACTGCAGACTGTACTGGTATGCAGAGGAGACGACCATTTTAACTTTCACTAATAACATCGATGAATCAAAACAAAAATGATGTTGGTCTACATAAAATGTAATGGTGTCAAAATAACATGTTAAAGATTAATTCATCTAAAACCGTTTTAATGGTCTTCATTTCCTGCTGACAGCACATTCAAAATTTAATCTGTACATACGTTTGTACGATAACTTTTGTCGGGGTATTCCCCGACAAGCGAATACAGTTCAATTTTTATGCGCAATCACTCATTCGCAAGATAACCTACGTAATTCGTGCCATAGTCGAAACTGGCACGTAATTTCAGCCACATAATATTTATTTTCTTTATCATGAATCTATCGCGTCTATCTTATTGCATATGCTGGAGCAACACAAATTTCTCTCAGCTGAACAACCTTCAACGCATGTGAAATCAAGCACGTCGTCTAAAGATATTCAGTCATTTTTTAACCAATGCAGCACCACCTAATCAAAACGTAATTATTCATTCTTTTCATGAACTATTTTAGCTGAAGTTATTCATTTCAATGTATAGGCTTTTTTGTTGATGTTGTACATATTTGTGGCATTATTTTCAATAACCTCGTAAATAACAACGACACTAGGTTTTTGGAGCTGGGTAAGCGTCTTCTGCCAAAGATTCGCAGGAACTACGGCAAGTTCACAACCATATTTATGGGAATCAAGCTGCGGAATTTTCTTCCTTACATCAGCAAATCATCAACCAGGAGTATGCATTCAAAAAGCAAGTAAAGACGTACGCTTTGCAGCAACTGCATTCAACTAGCCATTTTTTGCTACATGCTATATTGCTTTTTTTGTAACATCCGATTGTTTTTCAATTGTTACCTTTTCCTTTTTGTCTGTTAAACATATATGTACTTTTGCTTTAGTGTTTATTTTCGCATTATGCAATTTCTTTTTCACTGAAACTATTGTAACAACTGAATAATGTATGTGTTCCCGGTCACATCTTGTAACACCTAAGTAACATTAACTCCTGGCGGTGAATGCATCATCTCCGTGCATCTAATCGGTGAACGTGATGCAGGGTTTTAGTCGGGAAACATGCACAGTGTCAGTAGCTGGTTAGGTGAACAAAGGCTTGGGGGTTTGCGGCGAGATCTCTTATGTAACTTCGGCAACTCGGCAAAAAACTCGGTGAGGCACGACGTAGCATGGCAAGAGTTTATCACTCAAGCCAACGCGACACGAATGCAACCAGAGCGAGACCACAGAGCCAGGGCTGAAGCTCACGTCGCTGTGGTGACTGTCATAATAGCGCTTTTGGTTGGCTTGAGATGCTGGGAGTCGACTACGGGCAACGCGACGTGCCTTCAGCGCACGAACGATGGCGTCGTGAGTGTAGAATGTGGTTGAGTATGCCTCAGAAAAGTAGTAAGCTGAGAGGCAGGAGTGGGTCACGGCCATACAACAAATTAAAACTGAGAATAACGAGTAATGACTTTCCAGGGTGAATCATAGGCAAAAGTACCGAATGGTAACTTGCAGTCCCAATCGTGGTGGTCCTCAGACACGTACATAGATAACATGTCCCTTAGTATGCGGTTCAAGCTCTCAGTAAGTCCGTTTGTTGAGGATGGTAAGCGGTGCTGAAATCATGGAACGTTGCACGAAACCGAAGAAGGTCAATGACGAATTTTGAAAGGAAACAGCAACCACAATGATTCAGCTGCTCATGTGGACCACCCTGGTGTATGAAGACTTGATCGAGAAGAAAGTCAGTGATATCGTTTGCACAGCTTGCGTAATGGCCGTATAATTAGTCACTACGCCCCCCCCCCTCTCACTTGTTACCCGCAGATGATGTCGGGAAAGAGCCAAGGGGGCTCGCGCCAACGCGAAAGAAAGGTTCGGAGGGGATAGTAGGGTGCCTACTTTAGTTATGTCTACCCTGGCTATGGGCTGAAGGTACCCAGTGGGAGAGAGAGAAAGCATTTGGAGGCTACGGCAGTGCTCGCAGGTAGCGACTTAGCACCAAACCAAATGGAATAGGACAGGCCAGAAGGAGCATCTGCGCACACGATCGTAAGTTCCGTAAACAGCCATGTGACCAGCGGTGAGAACATAATGTACTTGCAATAGCATAGATGATTGCAGATGCTGAGGAACAACGCGGAGCAGCTCAACATCGTGCGGTGTCATATAGCGTCAATATAAACTACCATCATACAGAACAAACATATGGAGGGAGACATCTCGTGGTGTTGAGTCACAGAGCTGCTCGTCGGTGACGTGTAAAAAGTCGCACAGCGACAAACCACATGTATTTGTATCAGTTTTGGTAGTGACATGGTGGTGGGTCCACGGGATAACAGGAGAGGCACTCGGCGTACTTGTATTGCTGTCAGACTACTACAACACACAAAATGTGTATTCTTGGAGGCGTAAAGCCCAGTGACTTAGGCGTCGTAGGGCCTTTGAGTGAGGAGAGCCAACATAAAACGTAGTGGTCTGTTACCCCTGTGAAATGTCGTCCATACACGCATGGGTGAAGCTTAGCAATAGCTCAAACAAGGGCTAGGCATTCAAGTGTTCTGATCGAGTAATTGCGCTCCGAGGCTGTAGGAAAGCGGCTATCATAAGTGCTCACACGATTGATCGCTCCTTGTCTCTGGGGCGAAATGGTGCCAATATTATGTCCACTTGCATCCGTACGGACTTCCGTTGAAGCAAAGGGGTCAAAATGAACCCGGACGGGAAGATTCAAGAGGCGACTAGGGAGCGTTGAAAATGCCTGAGCTTGCTCAGATCTCCAACTGAAAGGGCTGTCTTTTTAAGAATACTGGTGAGAGGACGGGCGATTTTGGCGAAGTTGTTAATCTTGCGTCTAAAATAGAAACATAGCTCCATGAAAATTCGGCCACCAGAAGGCGAATGAGGAGATTGAAACTCGCGGACTGCACGCACTTTGTCGGAATCATGCTTTCTGCCAGTAGCATCCACCAGGTGACTGAGGACTCGTAATTGACAATGGCAGAAATGATATTTCGCAGAAATCAGCTGTAGTCTTGCTTATGAAAAGACGTCGATGATTAGCGACATCTGCTGGAGATGGCTGTCAAACGCCGGCGAAAAAAAACAGTAACGTCATCAAAATAATAAGTATGCAGACCATTGAAAACTACGTAGAAGAGAGTCTATGATGTGCTCGAAAGTGGCGGTGCATTACATAGTCCGAAAAGCATCACTTTGAATAGGTAGAGAGTGTCTCGAGTGATGAACTCCATCTTCCCCGGTGTCAATTAGGTCTTTAATGGACACGTGGTCAACAAAAAAAATGACAGCATATCCACGGAGTGAATGATGGAGAGTGGGGCGAAGCATTCGTCCGTCCATGCGTCCGTCTGTGTGACCGTCCATGCGTCTGTTTGTGCGCCCGTCCCTGCGTTCTTTCATGCTTCTGCCCCTGCGTCCGTTCATGCGTCCATCCATGCATCTGTTTGTGTGTCCGTTCGTTCATCTATTCAACACTCCAAGTCCCACCCTCTCGCATCTTATCATATATTCCCCATATAGAAGCACCGCCATCCAGCGGACATTCCAAGGACTAAACGAGAGGTGGCACACGCACACTTTCTTACGGCCTGCACTTTGGGTTCACTTCCCACCTTTAACCACCTCGAGTTCATGGTATATTCTAGTTCACTGTATTCATGGCACTGCGACCAAACGCTCGCTAAACCTTTCGAAAACCAAGGAGGTTACGCCCAGCGAGTATAACGTAGCAACCTTTCCCTGTCAGATAGGGCTCAATTTACATGCCAATGGCTGCTAATGAGAAATGAGAGACAGGAGAACTCGGCTTTTACTTTCTTATGGCTTGCGCTTCGTATCTACTTCTCATTTTTAACCACCTTGAGTTCATTCATGGTATATACAAGTTCATTGTATTCATGGCACTGCGGCTCAACGCTCGCTAAACCTTTCTAAAGCTAAGGAGGTTATACCCAGCGAGTATAATGTAGCATCCCTTTCTTGTCCGATAGTGCTCAATGTACATGCCAATGGCTGCTAATGGGGATCGCAGCGTGCGCGTTGACTAAAAGCCGAATGCTCATGTCTCTCATTCCCCATTAGCAGCCATTGGCATGTACATTGAGCACTATTTTTTATTGTTAAACAACGCACAGAAGAAATCTCTCACTGGCACCACCTTGGAGGTCAAGTGTTATACCTATTTCGGGTATGTGCCACTGGTGGTTACATACAAGGGACGCCCAAGCCACGCAATAAGGAGCTTCGCCCCTAAAACTTTGATTAGGTTTTGTGTAGGAGCAAGTGTCCACAGAGGTTTTGCAGTCAGAGTGTCGATGCAGCCTCCCCTCCAGGGGCTGCATTGGTTAGTCTTCGGAAGAACGGCCTGGGTAGGATGGGGATGGTAGTCACCGAGATGTAGGCGAACGGGACTAACAGCGCAGTGGAGAGGTTGAATGGCTAGCGAGGAATCGAAGAGGAGAGACAAGGTCAGCATGTCACAGTTCAGCTTGAGGTCACAGAGGACGAGAAAGGCGTTCGTAGCGACAGTCAGTATATGGTCTAGGCGATGAATACCAGTGGTTACAGCAGCGGGGGGAGATATGACCGATCCGGGAGCACTCGAAGCAGATTGGTCTGTCATACGGTGGTCGCCACTGAGATGGGTTGTGGTACCGGTTTGCGGAATACTGTCGATGTGTTGCAGAAGCAATGATCGGGGTGGTAGAGGTTGGACGTGGGCTAACGGCGGAAGTTATGTCCATATTCGCAATCTGTTGGCGAACAACAGCTTGAATGAGCGAGATTGTCAGTTCGAGCTGCGTATGGGAACTAAGAGAGCTCGGAGCCAGAGCCTCGAGTTCGCGACGTATCGCAATTGCGCCAAAATTGGTGATGCTCGCTGATCCAACGACGCAGGTTCATTAAAGGACGAGGTTGAAGTCGTATCAGGAAGCCGGTCTCTTCGATGGCTAGTAGCTTCTTCTAGTCGACACTGACAATCACACCTACGAAAGAATGTTTTCGTAATTAAACACATGGCCGCAAAAGACACAATACCAGCGATGTTGGTTCATCCCAGCGGGAAGCCTTGTCGGCTAATGGCTGAGGTTAGGTGTCCTCCGCGAAACCGGCCTCATTTTCGATGGAAGTTAAAGTGATCGAGGCCCGGGATATAGGTGCTCATCAGTGGTCTATCCAGAATTTTTTTTCGGGGAGGCGTTTGGTTTAACCGTTCAATATGCATGTTCACTCGTGCGCTTGTAAGTGTGTAGTATGTATACGCAAACAAAGTCCAAATATTTAGGAAAGAGAGAGAGCGAAATACCTCTCCCAATCCCTCTTCGGCCGTGCCAGCTAATGCACCTCAGACTCCAAGGTGGTGAAAATTTTGGTAGCCCTATGGCGTCGCTTATATTGACATTGCTAACCCACCAGTGGCATGCTGATCCAGACGAAGAAAATGACAAAGGGCAACAGAAAGTATACTGGCGTGAGCTGTTCGTATCGGCGGAATTGCTTGTTCAACCATTTGTAAGTATACCTACTGGCCGCCGAAAGCGAGCAAAGTCGCCACCTGGAGGCAACTGGTTAAGCAAGTGTGGATTGCTCCGTCCGTCGTCTGCTAGCCACGTCGTATTTCTATGAGTGCGTACGTCATGCACGTTCCCAAAGTATGGTTGGCCCGGTCATGTCTGCAGTAGTGTAACTGCTTCTACGTATGGCTGAAACGACGTACAAATGCATTTGTTATTGCTCGGCTGCTAATGCGTTGTAGTATGATAGGCAAGTGAAAGTTTTTAGAGTGCTGTTTATTCTCGTCGTACGCTTCATTCACCAAAAAATTTCATAATTGGGGCCACTTTTCGTTTCAAGCACATCGTAAACTGCTCTTAGCTGAAATAACTTGAACTAACCTCATAAAATGGGTAAACCACTTGTCTTCAAGTGCACTACTATTTCTGTTTTTTACCACCTACAAGTAGAAGTAAAAATTTACTCTCGTGTTAACTGACTTTTTGAACGTAGGAAGGGTAGTATTTTTCTACTCTACTGAGGTTTTCAGCACGTATAGAGAGAGAGTAATTTTTTACTCCGTTAACAAGGTTTTGAGGGCATTTATAAGAGTTATTTCAGGGGATAAACCATATGAACGGGTGCACTCGCACAGAGAGTCAATGAATTTATTAAATATAAAATGATGGCAGAATTGGTGACGCAAAGTTTAACATGCAAACAAACACACACATAAAGGCAGAATAAAGCACCACCTGAACGGACTGCACGCATCACTTGACTCTACTTTTAAAATCCGCTATATATAGGCATGACATTTTCACCTGTCAAATAGTGCCAGTAGGAGAGCTGTTTTTTGCGGTTGCATCGACGAACAATAACGGTTCAAATTTCAAGCGTAAACTTATGTTGGGCTGCTAGTCACCACGAGTCATACCAACCTTTTATTATAAACTCACCCGATCTCATCTTTTTTGTATATGCAATAATTAGCTGGCAGACCGGCCTACTGGCCTTACCAGTGTTAGCACTGCTGATGCACAAGTCCACAAAATATACCTAAGCAGCTCAATCACTTTCATTAAGTAGCGGTTCACTAACACAGCAGCACATATTCAAGACAACGGGCGTAGAAGAGCGGTGTCACGTCTCTACCGCCGCGCACTAGGCCTTTTCGAAAATCACGGTTATGCGATGAAGGTGGGCGATCACAGAATGCATCTCCTGTGTGCATTCTGTCTTCATTTCGGACACAAATGAAAATACATGTCAACTATCTGCGGTGTTTTACGGGGTGACATACGCCTATATATGTACTTCCAGCGAAATAGACGGTCCACCATCCGGGTTTTCACCTGTGCTCACCGGTGGCCACTTGTTTGTTCCGTCTGCCTCGTATCGGTGCTCATCTTCACGCTTGATTTTTGACTATGGTTGGTGCATGGAGCGGAGAACCGGGGCTGTACTTTACTCCAGCTGACCATGTCTTCTGTGGAACAGAATACATGCGACGATTCTTTCACCTGCCCCGGCGACGCACTCACACTGGCGACTGGCCGACTCATTGCCGAAGACATAGTGAAGCCTCTTGTTTCTCGCTTCGAAGTAGTAACTGGTCACTCTCTCGGAAGCAACCACGGACGATGACACCAGCTTGATTTTGTTACCGCTGGCAGCTCTTACCGGTTAGGCACGGAAGCGAGATATCCGCAATGTAGAGGTTTGGAGGCTCACTCTCGGAAACGCATGATTGCTCGACGATGTAAGAACAACGCGAGATCTATCAGCTCAACCAAACACATACAGCACGAGCTTCTTACACCACCTGTCTCCAGAAAGTGCGTTGACTTGAGGCCAGCCATGAGGTCCGACTACGCCATACCAAACTTCGAACAACAATAACAACAACAAAAAACATTTGTGGTCCTCGCATGCCTTCACGATTCACTGAGAGCGTCACTTATGGGCATTTTGGGGGGGGGGGGGGTATAAGGCAAAAACTACCGAAGCAGCTGCAGCTTAAAGTCACGTGGTAAAAACTCTGAAACGCAGGTTAAAAACCACGTGATAGAAAACTCCGCACAACGTAAAACTGAATTTTGACATAATCTTAATACTTGTCTCAAAGGCAGGGGTAAAAATTTGTCATGTACCACCTTTTCCTCCAACACGAGATAGTAATTTTAAACGCGAGAGAGTTTTCAATGGTCATGAGCCACAAAACCCTGAAACTTGGATAGTATTAGCTTACAGCGTTTCATAGCGACTTGGTTTACTGCAAACCATTTCACACCTTTAAGGGTGGATTTTTCAATATATCGCCCACCTTACACCTATTATTTCTGCCAGATTCATCCGAACGATTGTAATTTATGCAGTTATACCTTTTGTACACCCATTTGTCATTTTTAGGTGTACTAGATATGTATGTTCGCAAATTACACCCCAAGAAGTTTCCTTGAATGTTACGCTTATCATATATGTATATAATTTAGACCATCAATACATTTCACATCTCAATGAATGCAACCAAACCACATGCCAAAGTTCTGTTGAAAAGATCCCTGTTTCGGTATGTTTTCATTTCAAGTTTCGTTCGCCAAATTATATCGTGTTATGTTTTATATTTATTATGCACCCCTCTGTTTACATTATTCAGAAGGTTCCTCACATGATTAACGCCTTAATTCATGGGTTCACTTTTTGGAATTCTTACTAAAAGTATTTTGCTGCCGCTCATGTCCATTCATTCCTAATTCTCACAGAGACATCGGTAAAAGAAGTAACATATTTGGACTCCAAAATGTCGAAACGAAGCCGCAAGGATGCCACACTTGAAAAAAACTGTGCATCACGAAGGCTACGCATTTGCCACATGCACATGTCAGTGAAAAAAAATCACTTTGAAGCTCTGCTAGGAAATAATTATGTTGTCAAGCATAAAATATCACACTATATTTTGGTGGGTCGACTTAGCTTGGAAATTATATCATAAAACTGTGCTGCTCTAAATATCGCTTTCGGTCATGAGGTTGTCATTGTATAAGTGCTGTTGATCCCCTCGGGGCAACTGCGCATCACCATCGTCAACAGGCAGACTTTGAATGGGTGACAAGTAAAAGAGCGAGGGATTTTGTGATGCACCGTCTGCTGCCGGCTTCCGGTTCGAGGAGAGTAGACGACGGCAAATCACTCCGCCGTAAATCTCAGAATATTCAGGATTCGCGCGCGTGGTCACCCTTTTATTTGTGTCCTGCTAAAGCATGGTCGGTTGTTCAGCCATTGCCTGCTCCAACTCTAGCGTGAAAGGCAAACGCATATATCGATTCCCCTAGAATGAAGAAGGAAAATGAGGTGGGTTGCAGCTGCGAAGAGAGCCGCAGCGAGAAGTTGCCTTTGCGTACCGAACGTTAGATCAAGAGCATGCGAAGACCATTTTATCACAAGCACGTGTGTCTTTTGCTCTAACAAACAGCTTACGCATGAATTGATGCGAATAATATATCCAGAAATGAATTGTCGCGTAGGTGTGCCTAGCAAAAATATTATGGGAACGCGCGCGTGAAAACTACCTTTCCTATGACATGAGCGCCAGCATTGCACCCATATGTATTAAAAAAAGAAACAAAAAACGGAAAACCGTCACTCAAGAATAAGTTTATACGAAGCACTGAACGAGTCCGTTTGCGTTTATCTTGGTCAAACTGTGCGTCAGCACCGCCCACAAAGGAAGAAGTGCGTTAAACAAGCGCAGGGTTTTGATTTTCCGGTGCCGTCTATGTCTGACTCTATTGCTTATTTGCCGCTGTGCCACGCCACTTGACCAAGATCAGCGTTAGAGTAAGCATGCAGCTTTGAGTAAGAAATGCATCTTATAGTGCGCTGAAGGCTACAAAAAGAAGATATCTCAACGCGCTTGATAAATGCGGCGCTTCATGCCGATCGACAGACGATTTCGGCCGAAGCAGCGATCCCGAAATGAACTCTTAATACACTGCTAGAGTCATCACCATCCCCTGATATCTTTAAAATTGTGATTTTTTTATCAGAAGTAACGTATTATACGATGAAAACTGTCTTCTGTATCGACTGATCTGCTAGCAAAACTAACAGTACCTCCAAGCAGCATAAAAGCATTGCAGAGCATTTTGGCGCGATGAAAAGTTTTCTTACTGTTCATGGCTTTCGTAGCTGGTCATTGTCACAGTCACCACAAGCAGAAACAAAAAAAAAAAACTTCCAAAGCACTGACATTGCACGGAGAGGTGCTTTTTTTCAACAGAACGGTACAGAAGTGCATGCGTGCCGCTGCTAACCCGCATGGTGTGTCGAACCGGATGCCATCGTATCCGACAGTTCCCTGCATTTGCCTATTTTACCGGTCACCTATTGGGTGGTGACATGTCGTGTGCGTGTTTCCTGCAGGCTTACGGTGGCGGATTGTTTTTCTTTGTCCAGGATGTGTAAATATACGTGTTGCATGCTTTAACTCGCACTTACAGTAGATATAGTACGTGCCACTGCAATCTCTGCAATCGTGTACGTGTCACTGCAAGCTGTGGCGTGTCAGCAAGTACAGAACTTCGGTGCGGCGGAGTGTGTGTCCTCTGTCAACGGCGCTCGTTGAAGCTTGTGCACGCCGCAAGCTGAGTGTTTCCGGTAATGTATACAACGTAGTGTATGCTGGGAGCTACATGAAGAACGCTTTTGGATTTCGTGTCATTGCTGAAAAGGTAAGCTTTCGTGCATGCGAACAACGAAGTACAGAGTGAGAAGTGCGTGCTTACCAACTTCCGATTTGCCCGCGATACTCGTATTTGCAGGAAGCGACCGTCTCTTGGCACTGGTAGCTTCATGACCTTCGCTCGTGGTGTTCTTATCAGCTGCAATGTCTCAACAGTCGCAGCGTTCGTGAACCTCACTTTGGCGCACGGTTAAAAAAAAACACGACGGGGATGCGCCGCGTGCAGATAGACCTTATGGCGCGCGGCAGCGAGTCAAAAAAACAAAAAAAAAGTGGGGGGGGGGGAGGTTAGCGAGCTGAGGTGGGCGAAAGGAATGGCATAATAATAATGAAAACAAAACATATCAACAGGAAAGGAGGCGCCAGTTTCCAGTTAACGAAACTGCAGTGGACAAATGGGGCGCGTTCATTACGCAAGAGAAGAAAAATTCAGTTTTCAATGACTGGAGGTAAGGGTGCCTTTATCATGCGAGTAAATACGCTATTTAAAGCAATATTTCAAAAATACCTAAAATTTGTATCAGTACCCCTTTGATGCCTGTGTTTTACAGCGGCGCGACGTGTGTTTTGTTAAAAATCGTGCAGCTAACCAAAGAATTTATACATACCTTTTTTGGTCAGTAATTTGCGTTTTTTCATGCCTTGTTAGGTTTGTTTATATCTATACTTGTATATCGTGAATAATCAGGCTATAGAAATATTGATCTGCTTTAATAAGGGCTTGAACAGCTACACTCAATTGCACACATGTTTTTGCGTTTTTGACCCATTGTAGTGCGGCACATAGAATATTGTAGAATAGAATATTTCTATGTATTTGGGTGTATAGTTTTCGCGCTGTAGTTATATACGAAAGCTTAGCCGAAGTGTATCAACCCACACCCACACAAAACATTCAGTTACACTGATACAACACAGATGATAGTGATGTGGGCATAGTTAGTTACTAAAGAACACGCTCACGAAAAACAAAATGAGGGTGATGACTCAGGTGGCAGTGGATGAAAGAAGGCAGACCTAACAGCTCTTGTCTGTTTCATATGTTTTGTCTGTGCAAGTTTATTGCTTACGAATGTAAACAAACTGATGCATCTAATAAGCCCTCCATGCATATATTCCTGTTAGCCACTTCTGCAATAAGTCGTTCATTTTTCAAATTATTACATATTTAATGTCCTGCAGTTCAGAGCTTACTTGTGATACAATATCTGTTGCATAGCTATTTTTATGAATTAAAAAAATTCAACTGCGAAAAAGCTGGTTATGCATGCACTCGAACAAGAATAAGATTAGCATGTCTTATTGGTTTTCGAGAGTAGTCAGCCTTACTCGTGGCCTAAAGTAATCATTGTGTTAACCAATAAGCAACCTGTGAAAGACATATAAAATTATCCACTGTACCGAATTCTTGTAACTAGAGAAGGAATTTAGAGGCGAGTTTCCACAAATACACAGTGCTGTGCTTTCAGTTGCAGTTGTTATTGTATAAGTGCTGTTGATTCCCTTTGATTGGAGCTTGCTTGATGCTTTACACTGGTTTCACGCACTAGATTGTACATCTGTGATGTGTACATGTCTTACAAAAGGATCCTTCAAAGTATATGATGAATATTGCCCCTTTTCTGTATGAATTGGTTTATATAACTTTTTGTGTCTTGGTCTAAACGCTGAAACTTGAGCGTCCCGATATATTTAAAACTGCTTGGTAGGTGCGTGGTTAAAGAGAGAAGAAATTTTTTACCACCACGAACATTTGCTAAGGTTTTCAATGAACCGTAGTGTAGATTCAAACATGACAGTTGCATTCGTACACTGATATGCACAGATGATTGTAAACGTAAAAGTAAAGAGTGAAGGTAAAGCTGAAGTGGGGAAGCAGAGCTTTATATTATGTGATACATCATAATGAGGTTCTGATTCTCAGTATTTTTAAATGCTTAGTTGAATTTTGTGCATGTCTTACATGCAGAATGTTGAAAGAACAGCACACTGCGTCTTCTACGATGGACTGGGTGCTGACGATGCAGTGCACTCTTTTTCACAACCTTAGAGCACCTGTTCCGGGCTCACGACCCCCCTCAAAGGGTTGCAGCAGTGTTGGACGCTACTCATAGGTAGAACCAAATAATTTTTACATTTCAGGAACATTACTCTGATGGAAAAAGCTTCATCTCATGCTATCTAATCTATAAACCTATTTTTAACCAATATGAGTATCAGTTTGCCATAAGATTAACAGCAGTGCGTGTAGAAAACTATGTACAGATGCATAATGTTAACACAAATGTATGATAAAGTTGAGACGACCTAGATGTCTATAAGTTAAGTTGTTGATTCACTAATGAGTCAATCTACACTAAAAATTCCAGCTATTTTAGCGACCATCTCAAATGTATTCGAAAAAATTGTGCAAATGAACTGCATTGAAACAGTGCAACGGTAGAATATTTTCGAGGCAAAAAAATTGTTGGTCATGTAGTTGCCTTCTGAGCTTGTCGGAATGTTGTTTCAGTGTTGTTTGTGGAACATTATTTTAAAAGTACTGCTCCTTGTTTCTATACCAAATGTTGTATACATGTTGAGTGAAGGTTCTGCCCCCACCGCGGTGGTCTTGTGGCGAACGCACTCGGCTACTGACCCGCAGGTCGCGGGATCGAATCCTGGCTGCGGCGGCTGCATTTTCGATGGAGGCAGAAATCCTGTAGGTCCGTGTGCTCTAATTTGGGTGCGCATTGAAGACCCCCAGGTGGTCGAAATTTCCGGAGCCCTCTACCACGGCGTCTCTCAAAATCATATGGTGGTTTTGGGAAGTTAAAAAACCCCAGGTGGTCGAAATTTCTGGTGTCCTCCACTACGGCGTCTCTCAAAATCATATGGTGGTTTTGGGACGTTAAACACCACATATCAATCATTCAATGAGTGAAGGTACTTGTGTAAATTGTTCGAAGATCAGTAACATTAGTGCAATTTCACTGGCACATACGCGTTCAAGACTTTAACAAAGTGCTTGATTGGGCTGGTTGATGCTGCATGGTAAACGAAGAAAGTGTTTAACAGCGCAAACGATAAGAGGGCATAGAAGAGACGAGAGCAGAGTGCTTAACTAACACTCTAAGTTAATTGCAAACCGCCCGCAATATAGAAAAAGCAGAATCTGCGCATAACCACGTAAAATAAGCAGAATTGCACATACATGCGCCACACGGTGTAGCTTATCAACAGCCGGAAAATTACCTTATCCGTAATGTACCATATCAACATAAAAATTGAGGGTACGCTAATACAGGAAGCACAAAGTTGTTGAGTGTGGAAGACTTCACTAAGCTCGTGCTCGCGCCGATTTTTGTATCACCCAATGATCAAACAATTGAAAAGAATTTTCTGACAAGAAGGCCTATTGAAATGGTCCGCCAAGTGGCTGGGAAGTGAGCCTTTTAGAGAGTTAGCGTGCTCCCTTAACGGATCATAATTGGATCGCCCTGTTTGGCCACTGTAACTGAGCCCACAAGTAATTATTATCTTGTGGAGAATTGCTAAAACACATTCAACATGGCACATGGCGTGTTTCTTAGTGCAAGATTCGTTCTTAGGTCCTTCGCTGTTGACCCTGCAACATAGCCCAGCGAGCTTGTCGTGTGCGCAGAACACATCTCTTACACCTACTTTGGCATCAACGTTCTTTAGCCTATGTAAAACTTCGTGTACGTAGGGAATAATAGCCTTGCTAGAATGGAGCTTGTTGAGTTAGCTGTTGTTTTGTCTCTGGCCATCTTAGTGACGTTAGGAAAGTCTCGGCAATGGAAGTTAGCAGGGGATTAGGAAAGCCTGCTTGTTGAAGGTGGTGAACTTGAAGCGAAAAACTGCATTCTATCTGGTGGTGACCAGAGTGAGTTACAGCTGCCTTTAGGCAGAAAAAAAGCGACGCTTCTTTTGGCTTGCTTAGAGTGGGTGGACGAAAAAAGGCTTTTTCTTGAACGTGGTTCTTACCGCTAAGTTCACAAGCAGGCTTCTGTATCCCCTGCAAACTTCCATTGCCAAGACTCTAACGTCACTAAGAGCGCCTGATAAGAGACAAAGCAACAGCTCACTCAACAAGCCTCATTCTAGCAAGGCTGTTATTCCCTATGTACCCGAAGTTTTCCATAGGCTAAAGAATGTCGCTGGAAAATTGGTTTAAGAGTAGTCTTCTGCGCACGCGACAAGCTCGCTGGGATTTGTCGCAGGGTCAACAGCGAAGGACCTAAGAAAGAAGCATGCACTAAGAAACACGCTATGTGCGACGTTAAATGTGTTTTAGCGATTCTCTACAAGATATTATTTGCTCATGGGCTCGGTTACATTGGCCAAACAGGGCGATGCATGAATTATCGGTTGAGGGAGCACGCTGTCTAAGAAAAGGCTCCCTTCCCAGCCACTTGGTCAACCAATGTAATAAGTCTAGTTGTCAGCCAATTCTCGACAAATGTTTGATCATGGGGCAGTATAAAAATTGGCACGAGCACAAGAATTGTGAAGCCTTCCACATTCAACAACTTGGTGCTTCCTGTGTTAGCGCACCATCAATTGTCCTTCACGGCTGTGAAGTTAGTTATCTGGGGTTCACTGATATGACCGGTTGTTAATAAGGTACGCCGTATGGCGCATGTATGAGTAATTCTGTGTATGTTGCGTGGTTAAGCGCAAATTATGTTTCCTATATAATCAGTTGGTTTGCAATAAACTTTGGTTGTTAGTTCAGCGCTCTGTTCTCGTCTCCTCGATATCCTCTTGTCGTTTGCACTGTTAGGCATTTTCTTCGTCTAACACGCCCCCAAGAACTTAGTCAAAATGTTTTTGCATTTTTTCTATTGTAATAGTGCACTTTGTGTGAATATTTGAGTAGTAAATACTACAAAATTTATATTTTGGGACCTCTCAAGCTGCTAAAGATCATGAGAAAAAAGTTGCAAATTTCGCAGAATCGTCACTTTGTCAATATGGAGACGTGATTTGCACCGTCGAGTGGTCCAAAGAAAAATCGCCTTAAAATCTAAATTGGAAGAGAAATAAACAGTTATTTTCATATGCCAAATGTTATAACGACTATTTTGTTTTAAGGAAGAAAATAATGTTTGAACTTTCCCATTTATGGCAATAGAAAATTTATAGGCAGCAGCTGCCGTATCACCAAATGGGAAGATAGGTACCAATGGAAAAATTCAAAAATTATTTTCTTCCCTAAAACAAAAAAAGTAATGATGAATTTTTTAATGAAAACAACTGTTTGCTTTTAGTTTATGTATAGAGGTAATTTTTAGTTGGACCACCACATGGTGTAAATCACATCCAAGTATGGACAAAAATTATTATTTTGTGAAATTTATGATTTGTTCTCGTGATGTTTTTAAGCTTAAGAGGTATCAAATGTTTTTTCTCAATATATGCCTTCTTTGGAGTAAGTAGTCACTACTCAGATATTCATACAAAATGCTGTATTGCAATAGAAAAATTGCAAACATAACACATTTCGGATAAGTTATTCGAGGCGTAGGTGCCAGAAAAATTGCACTAATATAACTGAGCTTCACACATCTCACACAAGAACCTTCATTCAACAAGTAGATTACGTTAGGTGTAGAAGGTGCTTTTAAAGTAAATTGTTTCCACAAACGACACCCACATGACATTCCGGGAAGTTCCGAAGACAACCATGTGACCAAATATCTTTTTCTCTCGAAAATATGCTACGGTTTCACTGCTCTCAATGCAGGTTATCAGCACAATATTTTGCAAATACTTTTAAGATGGTTGTCAAAATGGCTGGCCGTTTGGCATGGAGTGACCATATTAGCAGGTCATTAACACAGCAGAAAGTCATGTGTTGATTAAGTCCTCTATTTACCAAGAAATATATTGAAAGTTCCTCTTCTCAGGTGTTGTATAACCCTGCTTTTTTAACTGTTCTAAGCCGGCAGCACGTGCTATAGATGTTTATATGTGCAGCAGTGGCATTTATATCCAATAGAACTCGCTGTAGGGATGGTGAGTGCATGTCTGAAGTAAATATTAGTCAATTTTTGCGCAAAACTGACCACAGAAAGGAAGAAAACACATAAACGGAATGGGCGCTCATTTGAAACTGTTTATTCTTCAAGGAAACAGGCTGATATTAACCCACTTTTTGTCAACGCTTGTTCAGCATACTCGGGCCGTCACTTACCTAAACACGCTATAGGACACATGATCGCTGATACCGTGCTTCCCACTCATACATAGTGACGTTTCGCTAACGCATTTGATACCCCGTTTCTTTTGTGAAAGATTACCAAAATTTCTCTTGGTGTGAATACACATAAAGTGACATGTGCGCTTGAGTGAGCACCGTCGTTATTCTTTACCATAAGAGCGCGTTCTCTCGCTCGATCATTGACGCAGCGCTCCGTCGTCTAGCTTACGTGTCTCTTTCCACACGATAGGGCTATTTTGCGAATCGCTTCAGTGACACACTTCGTGAACAGCCACGTGTGCTTCTGTTTACAGCCTTTCAGGTGATGAGCACGATTTTCAGTGGTGCACCGGCGCAACTTTGCTAGTTTGTTAGGGGTGGCGAACTCCAGCTGTACTTCATGCCGACCCGCCACATTTTTAAGGTTGTGTGTAACCTTATGAATATGTGCTAAAAACGGCTTCCAGTAAGCACCCGTCCTGTTCATGTGTTTTCTTCGTTTGTGTGGTCGTGGTTTTGTCGCAAAATTGACTATTCAATTCAGGCATTCATATCTTTTTACAACACATATTTAATGTCCATAGCATAATATTACATGCTATTTTCGTATTCATATTTACTTGTTCATGAGTAGAACAGCTGTGCAAATTGTGTCAATTGTATACAATTTCTTATTTATGCATAAAACTATTAAAAAAGCACAACCCGCTTTACTATTTTCTCAATATTGTTAAATTTATCAAGAAATATAAAACCCAGTAATCACCGTAAGGTGGTGCATCACCATCCAATGGACTGATGCGTGCTGTTTATCGTCCTAAAACAACACTTTGATTGTGAGACGCCTTAGTGGAGGGCTCTGGAAATTTCGACCACCTGAGGTTCTTTAACATGCACCCAAATCTGAGCACACGGGCCTACAGCATTTTCGCCTGTATAAAAAATGCAGCTGAATACCTTAGCCACTAGACCACTGCGGCGGGGCCATCATCATTTAATCTAACATAGTTTCGACGACTGCAATTCTAACCTTTGACTATTTGCTAACCTGACGGCAAAAGAAAAGAAAATAGTAGAGTGGTGCAAAAAAAGTTCCGCACTTTTTTTCGAAGAGGTGCAGAACGCTTTTTAAGCCGCTGTTGCCACAGTAAATTTTTGCTCTGTGGAAAAGTGTTTTATGATTTGGAAGTGGCTACTAATAATGGCTGTCACAGGACACAAAATGGACACTCATGCTTGCAGATGCCATACAATAACGAGTACTAGTATGAGTGCTGGTCATCTTTCAGTGGGATTTATGAGGTTTTTGCGGCCTTAAGAAACGATAAAGAAAATCGTACGCCACTTTTTTTCTTTTCGCCACCTCCTTGAACTCCTTCTTTGTGAATCTGTCGCATTTCTGGGTCGCCTGGCAAGCATTTTGACAAGCTTGGTACATGCTGTGGGGAGTTTTAGCATACTTCGCACTGTGGGACAGTTCAAGAGACTGTTTTTAACAAAATAGCAGCGCTCTCGTGTATCTTGAATGAATTAGCAGTTGTTAAAAATTTTGACATATATTTTTCTCTTTGTGTGATTCCGTCTAATTTGTTGTGCTACTGCAAATTTGTAGCACCGCTGCTGTGGTCTAGTGGCTAAAGTACTCGGCGGCTGACCCGCAGGTCGCGGGATCAAATCTCGGCTGCGGCGGGTGCATTTCCGATAGAGGGGAAATTTTGTTGGCCCGTGTGCTCAGATTTGGGTGCACGTTAAAGAATACCAGGTGGTCGTAATTTCCGGAGCCCTTCACTACGACGTTCTCTTAATCATGTGGTTGTCTTGGGACGTTTAATCCAACATATCAAGAAATACTGTAAATTTAGAATTTCAAGGATAAAAATGCTCCATTTTTTCTCTGAAACCTGCTCCAAATTCAAATTTTTTTTCTGGAAAAGCAAGACATGATGCTCAAAATTTTTGCTCCAGATCTTATTTCGGCTGTTTGACCTTTGCTAGCTGTAAGTGGTTATTCTTTCACCCCAATTTTGTGTGTCCGTTTTAAATTCGTTGATGTTGCACTGTTTCAGGGCGACATGTTGATATGTGATGCGCTTTCTATTTTACACCTTTACACCAAGTATTCTGCATGGTTAGTGCGTAGTGACACTGTTAGGTTATTGTAATTTTGACGATTGTTTTCACTCCTGTATATATGTTTCTCCAGTATTCTGAATTTCTGAACACACAAGGGTTATTGTGAAATGAAAATGCCATTTTAAGACTGTTTTATCATTATATTCTTTTTATTACAACTAGCATTGCATGTTATGCCTAAGGCATGCCACAACACATCAAAATGTGGCATATCATTGTGGCAATTGCAGTGTGCTTTGGTATATTATTTCAGTATATAAGAGAAATAAGGCATGCTACATTGCACTCTTCGTGCTGTTTGTATGCTTCACTGCACTGTACTTTTGTGTTGCGCTGAAGCATGTTAAAATTAGTTCTTCATTTTCAAGTGGAAATAATGACTCTTCTACTGTACTTTGATACGCATGCCTTGGTTCTTAGAGCTCCATGCCATACCATTGATTTCCGGTCTTCTTTTGCAGCAATTAGCATTCTGCTCAGCACTCTTGAAAAAGGTTTTTTATTAAGCTACAATTTGTCTGTGAAGCCTGTGTGTGCTCTGTGTCTAATAAAATAAACCTTGATTTCATTTCGCACTATGGGATGACTTTGTGAACGTTGTGTTATGTGTGGCAGCACATTTTGAATGATGCCTTCAGATTCACATAGGCTTACATGTTATATGCGAGAGCCTTATATGCCATGCTCCATATATGCACCATAAAAGCAGTGCTAGGGCTAGTATTTTCACACTATGGCAGGAGCTACTACAATAGGACATCGGCGCCTGAAAGGTCTAGCTAAAAGGTAAGCTTTCTAGTGCTTCTACGGGGGCCTACTGGAGTGGGTAACACTCGAAGTATGGTATTTTTCGCATGAGTGTTGGGGCACAATTCTGCGTAAACACCCATACACCATTTTAGCTGTTTGAGTGAACTACACACCTACACAACTTTTGTTGTTTAAGGATGTTAGGGTGTAATAGCAAGATTGCACATTCACGCCCTTAAGATTACTTGGGTGTACATTCATTTTACACCCTCACTCCCTTAAGGCCACTTGGTTGTACATTTGCTTTTACACCCCAAAAATGTTTGTACCCTATGGAGGTAATAGGGAAATACGCCCATTGTAAAGGTGTAGTCTTGCTTGTTACACCCATTTCGTGGGGTGTAAGGGTGTGAGTTATAGAGATGATATTACACTTATATGGGTGTAATTTGGTTTACCGTAAAGAAAATTAAGGCTGTAGGCCACGCACTTGCGTGCTCTTGGTAGGTGCACAACCACAGCACTGCAGTTTATTGATCATGCGAATAGCCTTAGTTGTGTTTATCTGGTCATGGTATAACTACATAAAAATGTTACTACCACATAAGCTGTGACACATAGATACTTAAACTACACTCAAAGCAATGTTACCGTCCACAACCGTGAGCTTAGATTTGAGAACAGTTTAAAGAGCCTAGACATTAAAAGATTGGGCGACATGCCTAAATATATTTATTTGTAATTTCACTAAAAATCTCGTCATATTTGCATGGTGATGAGTGTCGTGAGAGTCGTCTTTTATCAGAAAAAACGATACAAAGATTCTTGTCCCAATAACCAGACCTTTGTTGGAGCACTGTCATGCGCGTAATCCATCGATGTATGCTTTCCGCTGAACTCTTACACGGGATTTTGATAATTTTACTGGTGCAAAAACATGTGCGTAGTCTACTTGATAAGCACACTCTAACGCAAAGCACTGTCCGTCCCTAGGTTTTCCTAACTAGACATATAGACAACACACATTTCATGGGGAACAGAATTTAAGAAAGATTGCATATGCGTATAAAATGTGAATAGTGCTACTGAACTAATGGCACAGATATGCGGGACTTCTACGATCTTTCTTTTTCTCTGTTTTTTTAGTTACATGAAGATGAGAAAGAAGTAAATAGTACCACGCAGTGCCGTCACGCTACAGCACTGCGTGGTAGGCAGAAAGCAAGCTAACCACGTACAAACAACACAGCGAAGGCATCATTTAGTGCGAAAGCGTGAGGACAGCCACCCAGCACGAGTATCTTTTTTAAGGGTAGAATACACTTTACACGCGGGTGATGGTAACATTGCAGAAGCTTTGTGTACCGATTCAGTAGAGAGTAAGGTATGGCTTCCAGCAAACTGCAGTCAACGCATTTTATTCGCCGACAGTCGGCTCAAACCGTACGGAAAGAAGCGCTGCTGCGTGTATTTGTACACGCACCGTTGATCGCACATCCACACTTGCGTGGGGACGGTGCTGCCACTTATAAACCGATCTCACCGCGAATACGTGTCTTCAATGTATGTGACTCTCCCGTAACAACAATTAAACTTTCGGGCATTTAACCCTATAATATTGTTACCACATGTGTAATTTAGGTATGTGCACCTGTGTAACGGGGAACATAGGGGTAGCAGAAGAACAGGACGTTCGGTTGGTGGCAAGAGCTCGCTGCTTCGCGTTCACTGCGGTATACCGTCGAGTCGACCGTTACATCTGCTTTGAATAAACTCCTCGTAGACGTAACAGAGTGGTGGAGGTGCTGATTACGACACGTCGACGTGCCACGCAGCCACAGCTGTTCGGAGTTCGCCGGAACCGTCGTCTTGCCGGTCTGCCGCCGACAACAGTCGTCATGGCCTATAGCGAAGGTCAGGAATCAACCGCCTCGACTTCGCGCCAATCTACACTGGCTACACCTAGGCATCACTACATGGAACCCCGCCCGTTCGCGGGAATGGCAGGAGAAGATGTGGACGCGTGGCTAACGCACTACAAAAGGGTGAGCCGGTACAACCACTGGAACTCTATCGATCAGCTAGAAAACGTCGCGCTGTTTCTCACGGACACTACACTGATGTGGTATGAAAACCACGAAGAGTCCTTGACAACATGGGCTCTTTTTGCTCAAGAACTCAAGAAGTGTTATGGTGACTCCGACTCAAAAAAGAAAAGCACGGAGTTGACTCTTGCTGGAAGAGCCCAGTCTCCTGAAACCTGCACTGCTTACATAGAGGACTTCCTTAAGCTTTGCAAGATTATAAACCCGTAGATGTCTGAAGAAGACAGGGTCGGACACCTTTTGAAAGGCATAGCAGAAGACGTTTACAATTTTCTGATAGGGAGGGATGACCTCACCTCTGCCTCCGACGTCTAACATCACTGCCGCACGTTTGAAAAATTGAAGACTCGTCGCATCGCCCCGAAATTTGGTAGGCTGGCAAATGTGACAACGGTTGCCAGCGTCGACGTGAGCCCGCCCACCGGCCTTGCCGCTACTCTTCGGGCAATTGTGCTTGAAGAGCTGCAGCGACAAGGTGGTAGGGTTGACGAGACCATTCCTCATCCACCTACCAATCCATCCTACTACACGGCGGCACCATCCTCCTTTGCCACCATCGGTATGTGTGGCAGACATCAGCGAAACTGGAAATCCGTGGTCACGTCGTGACTCATTCGCGGCCGACCAGCGATATGGCCAACGCCTTCGGCACGGCCCCACCACACAGAGGTGGGCAGCCCCCGCTCAGCAAGCTCGTCACCGACCTTCACAGCTGAGCGGTCTCAGAATTGGTTCAGCGAGCGTCCTCTACCAGTCTGCTACAACTGTGGCTTCGAAGGACACATTGCCAGGTATTGTAACTACCGGCAGCCGCCGAGGTACGACCGATCACTGAGATTTAACTGTTCTGGCGTTACCCGAGCACCGACATCCCCAGGAAGCGCGTCTTACGAGATCCCAGGACCGCTACGAAACCAATCTCCGGCCTCTGACCGCAGTGTGACACCACCACCTGCCCCTCGCGCCAACCGATCATCGTCTCCACGGCGCCACCACTCCTCGCCTCCTACGGAAAACTAGCCGGCGCGGCCGTTGGAGGTGAGGTCACCGGACAGTCTTTGATTTCAAGAGATATACCTCCGTTAGTTTCCATGTTTAGAAATAAGGTTCGAGTGCTTATCAATGGTGTACCAACAATGGCGTTGGTGGACAGAGCTGCAAGCGTGTCAGTGATGAGTTTAGTTTTCACCCGCCTTCTTCGACGAAAGATTATGTTTCGTTGGGACCGTCCTGATACGTTTCGTGGAGTTAGCGGAGAGGTGTTACAACCTGTTGGTGTCTGCACTGTGACTGTTAGTTTGGCGTGCCAGAACTTTGTCGCAGAGTTTGCTGTTCTCCCTCATACTACGCGTGACGTCATTCTGGGACTAGATTTCTTGAAGCTATGTGGTGCTACTGTTGATTGCCGCACAGGACAAACTACAGTAGATTCTGATATCCCAGTTTCGTTTATGGAAAACTCGCCCTCTCAAGAAAGTGCTCTTTGCGTGTCTGTGGACACAACTGTGCCGCCGTTGTCTGCAAAATATGTCCCGGTTGCCTGTTCACCTGCAAGCGAGAAAAAAATTGACGCAAATGTGGAGCCCGTGCATCTTAGTTGCATAAAGAAGACAGTTTTTAATACCCTACTGTACATTATCGGTTGCGACAGGACATACTGGTTTATGAGTGATTAACTGCTCTAATGAACCTACAGTGCTGCCGAAGGGTCTGAAACTTGCAGAGATTCGTGAACACCAATATTCTCGCTTGCCACCCTCGCAGAAAGCAATGGGTCCCCTGATAAGACTCGTTGCAATAATCTGCACGCCAGGGACACCACCAATATGGCTATGATTGATAAGTCACTGAGCACCAAGGAACGTAATGAACTGGCGAGTATTCTGCGCAAACATGCCGGTATTTCTGATTTCGCTCAGCATGTTTCACCGTCATTCCTGCTTCTCGTATAAAGCACCGAATCGACACCACATCTCACAGACCTCTCCGACAGAAACGATATCGTGTATCGCCTTCGGAACGCGCAGTGATCAATGAACAGGTTTGCGAGATGCTCAAGTAAAATGTAATTCAAGAATCATGTAGCCCGTGGGCCGCTCCAGTAATTCCAGTGAAGAAGGAGGATGGGGCATGGCGAATTTGTGTAGACTACCACCGTCTCAACGCCATCACTAAAAAAGACGTATACCCACTCCCGCAGATTGATGATGCGATCGACTGTCTATCATCGGCCTCTTACTTTTCGTCTGTGGATCTGAGGTCAGGCTACTGGCAGATTCCAATGCACGAGGAAGACAAGGAGAATACGGCATTTGTTACAACAGATGGACTATTTGAATTCAACGTGATGCCGTTTGGACTCTGCTACGCGCCCGCAACTTTTGAGTGATTTATGGACAACATTCTGCGTGGATTGAAGTGGGAAGTGTGTATGTGTTACTTGGACGAAGTTGTAATTTTTGAGCGCACCTTTTGTGAGCACAACACACGCCTTGGCCTCGTACTGGACTGCCTAAGCAAAGCACGCTTGGTGCTCAACTCAAAGAAATGTACTTTGGAGGGCGCCAAACACTCGTCTTTGGACACTGAGTAAACAAAAAAGGCATACGACGGGATCCCGCCAAGACGGCCGCAGTGGAGGCATTTAAGCAGCCAAACTCGGTGAAAGAACTGCGCAGCTTTTTGGGGCTTTGTTCATACTTTCGCCGATTCATTCCTGGCTTTGCCAATATCGCATACCCGCCCTCGTGTCTGCTTCAGAATGGTGCGCCGTTTTACTGGACCCCGGAATGCAAGTCTGCTTTTTCGAAGTTGAAGTTTCTTTTGACGTCCCATCCGATTCTTCGACACTTCAATCCTCTCGCTCCCACTGAGATTCACACAGACGCCAGCGGTATTGGTGTAGGTGCTGTCCTGGTTCAACGCTTGGATAATCAAGAACACGTCGTAGCGTATGCAAGTCGCTCGCTCAGCAAGCCGAGCGTAACTACACTGTCACAGAGCAAGAATGCCTTGCAGTAGTCTTCGCAGTGCAGCGCTTCCGGTCCTACCTGTACGGACGCCCCTTTACCGTCGTGACAGACCATCATTCTCTCTGCTGGTTGGTCAACCTGCGTGACCCATCTGGTCGGCTGGCGCGCTGGGCACTTCGTCTACAAGAATATGACTTCACGGTTTCCTATAAAAGCGGCCGACGTCACGCAGATTGTCTTTCGCGACAACCGCTTCCAACGATGAAATGTGACGTGGACACCTTCGATACCTACATTGCATTACTCGACTAACCATTTCCCCATAACAAGACCTTTAAGGATGAGCAACAAAGGGACAGCACCATACAACAGCTTTTTGCTACCAAACCAAAATCATCGCCTACGCGCTTCTGCATCCGAGACGGGCTAGTTTACAAAAAGAACTACACCAACACCGGCTCATGATATCTTCTGGTGGTTTCGAAGAGTCTTCGCGTTTATGTCTTGCAGGCTATGCATGATGACCCAACATCCGGTCATCTAGGCACAGCGGAAACTCTTTGCCGTCTTCAAGAAAGATTCTACTGGCCCAAAATGCGCCAGACGACGGAACAATACGTGTCTAGCTGTAACGAGTGTCAACGTCATAAGCACCCAACAAATGGTCCTTTAGGGCCATTGCATCCGGTGCCGCCCCCTAGAACTCCATTCGAGCAAGTCGGGATTGACCTCACTGGACCCTCTCTTCGGTATTATGATGGAAATTGCTGGATAGTCGTTTGCACCGACCATTTAACACGGTACTGCGAGACAGCTGCCATACCATCGGCAACTGCAGCCGATGTGTCTTCCTTCATGCTACGTTTTGTAATTCTTCGACATGGACCTCCCAAAATCGTAATCAGTGAGCGTGGCCGACAATTCACAGCAGACGTGATGGAAGAGATGCTTCGTGTCTGTGCTTCAACGTTTTGGCACTCTACGCCATACCATCCCCAAACGAACGGTCTAACGGAACGAACGAACAGAACTCCCTAGAACATGCTGTCTATGTATGTTGCATCCGATCGCAAGGACTGGGACAGTATTCTACTCTTTATCACATATGCATTCAACACCGCTCAGCATGAAACTACCGGCTACAGTCTTTTTTTTTCTTCTATATGCTCGACCACCTTGTCATACCCTGAATAGCATCTTCCCGTGTTTGGACCACCATGATCCCTGCATATCCGAGATCATCTGTCGGGCAGAAGAAGCTAGACGCCTTGCTTATTTGCGCACTCTTGCTTCGCAAGACCGCTCGAAGGCACATTTTGACCGCCGACGCCGACACGTGACGTACAATCGCGGCGACCTAGTGTTGCTGTGGACACCAACGAGAAAACGCGGTTTGAGTGAGAAACTGCTAGCGCACTATGCGGGACCTTATCTTGTTGCAGACCATATCAGTGATATAGTTTACCGCATAGCGCGTCTCCATTCAAACGGCCGACGGTCTGCAAAAACTGAACTTCTTCATGTTGCACGTTTGAAGCGCTTTATTCCTCGAGAGACTGTTTGACTCGCCCAGTGGGCTTCGTCTGCGTGGAGGGAAGTGTTACCACGTGTAATTTAGGTATGTGCACCTGTGTAGCGGGGAAAATAGGGGTAGCAGAAGAAGAGGACGTTCGTTTGGTGGCAAGAGCTCGCTGCTTCGCGCTCACTGCGGTATACCGTCGAGTCGACCGTTACGTCTGCTTCGAATAAACCCCTCGTAGACGTAACAATATTTTACTAATGATGGGAGGCTAGCTTTCAAAATTGGTTTAAGCAAAGTTGTTTTTTATAGATTTTCTAAGGCTCTTTTATTCACGAGCTTTATTCCATGGTATAAACGCTTGTGCGACTAAGTTCAAACTCTTTCATATTTATAAACTTGGTGCGCTTTACCTAATGATTTCAGTAGCTTCTACACGACTCCTCTGCAGCTGTTGCTGTGGCGCATGCGCCGATTCGCGTGACGTCACATAAGATGTCACTGTCGCTAGGCGATGTGGGTTTTGTTTGTGGGCGTAGAACCATGGCGCATTGATTTCGCGACTACTTCGGTGTATGCGCAGTTTAGTATGATGTTGCAGCACCAGCTTGCATGGTAGAGAGGTAAAGCCAGAGGGGTGTGCTTTGAACGGTTGCAGCACCATGCATGCACAGCTTGTGAAGCCCAACCATAGTCACCCACTCTTGGCGCTTTTGTCGGTAGTATGCGATGTACCGCTGTTTTAAGAGTTGCGTGCGGCACCAGCGAAGTGGTTCGGGGGTACAGTGCCAGCTTTCCACTCTAAACATTCGGATTTGAACCGCAATTTGATGGTGGACGTTTTGTTTGTTGTACCACTTGTAACAGTTCTAATAATTCGCCTATATATTTTTTAAACTCTATATTCAGTTGCTACGCATTGCTACAAAAAGTAACGCTAAATGTCAAGTAAAAACAAATGAAGTTGACAGCGAGTATAATTATGGCACGCCTAAATATTGGTTTGCGTCATTTTTTTTACTTGTGTGGGCCTTGAATACAACGTTATTTCGCATCATTGATATTCAAGGTATATGTTCGCAAAGTAAGTTGAACAAAGATATTTTTATCTACAATTTCAATACGTTCACCTGTTTACATAGAGCTTGTGATTGCTTGATAAGAATTACCAGCCAAAAGTATTTTTTTTATTTAGTGTCGGGAGGATAATGAAAAGGACAGACAGAATGGCTGCCTTTGCAGTATTCAGACTTTCGCGATTTCCCGCTGACTGAATGTCACTCACTTTCACTTTTTTCTTTCAAGTGAGTTAGCGACTGATGATAGGAAGCATTGTACTGAACATACTCACGACGAGTCTAATATTTCCTCAAATCTCGGCAGCCATACTTCACGTGTTTACTGAATGCCGTAGAGTGGTGCTGCAAATAAATGCGGTCTACGCTCGCTGTATATTTTTTTCTTTGATTTCACATTTTGTGTAAATTTTTGTAGCAATGCTTAACAAGTGAAGCTAGTTTTCCGAAACAAAGGCAAACAAGTGCAGTGGTTCAAGAGAAACTAAGAAAAAAAATGGTAGATCTCACGTACAGTGCGAAGCACGAATGAGGAAGGTTGATATGCCACTTTAAAATCAGCGCAACGTTATGGGGTGGAGATAAAGCATGCCGCACACGACGTTCATGTCATGATTATTATGTTTGGACGTGTCATTTACCTTCGTCATCTATTCACGTCACCTGATGCCAAATTTCGTATATAAGAAGCTGGCCAAACGGCCGCGAGCATGTATGCTATAAATGTAGCACGTAGACAAGTTTTACATAACACGCATGCTACATAACACGCATGCCATGATTATCATCTTTGGACATGTCATCTATCTTCGTCGTCTGTTCGCGTCACGTGACACTTTATTAGGTATATGTGAAGGTATTGAAATGATTGCGACTGTATGAAGAGCGTGGCATGTTGTCATGTTGTTACATGACACGCATCTCATGATGATCGTGTTTCCACCAGTCAGATACCATCGCAACCCATTCACGTCACTTAATGCAAAATTCGGTATATTTGAAGCTAGCGAAATGGCGGCGAGCGTGCTATAAATGTAGCGCGTAGACAAGTTTTACATGACACGCATGCCATGAGTATTATGTTTGGACCTGTCATCTACCTTCGTCGTCCGTTCGCGTCACGTGATACTTTATTAGGTGAATGTGAAGCTAGCCAAATAGTCGCGAGTGCGTCAAGAGTGTGGCAGGTAGTCATGTTATTACACGACGCGCATATCATGATGATCATGTTTGGACCACTCAAATACCTTCGTCATTCATTCACGTCACGTTATATAATATTTGGTATATGTGATGCTAGCGATATGGCTGCGAACACATCAAGAGCATGGCACGTAGTCGTGCTTTACTATGAAACGCATCTCACGACTATCATGATAGCACCAGTCATATACCTTCGTCATGAATTCATGCCCCGCATTGGTATTTGTAAAGCTAGCGAAACAACCGTGAGTGCTCCATCAGAGTGGCGTGTAGTGATGTGTCATGACACAGATGACATGACTGTCATGACTTCCACGTTAGGGTCTGTTACTTAAGTTCGCCATTCAGTCATGTCGTACAATATAACTTTTACAACATTTCATGTGAACAAAACCACCGAATGTCAGCGAGACCACGATATGTATATATATGAATCATGACAATCGTGACATACATGTTATGATAGTCATGTTATGATTTGTCAATTAGGCTTGCCATAAAGTCATGTTATGCCATACCAAATTTGGTACTGATACCATTAACAAAACGGCCAGGAGAGCTAAAAGTCGTTGGCGGATAGATAGATAGATAGATTGATTGAATAATCGATTGATTTATAGATACGCTCAATGTCGACGAAGTTCGCTAACGAATGCCTCGCATATAAAATGCACCGCCTCTCTCCGAGATTGGTACCCGAACCTTCTGAGTGCAAAGTAGGAATTTTACTCCTGCACGACCTCAGCACAGCCGCACGCAACTCTTGAAACATGACACATTGCAGACTATTGACAGCAGCGCCACGAGCGGATTCACCCTGTTTAAGCGTCACTTTTCAAAGCTAATTCCGGGCTGTACTTGTATACTGTAGCCAGGTGGTGTGCAGCTGTGTTGGTGATTTCGAGACAAGGCCGCCGCAACACTTCTAGCGAGATATAAAACATCTATTGACATGTTGTGCTTAGAATCCTTGTGGATAAAATTTAGCATTCGTTGCATTCTCTTCGGTGTTAACGTGATACTTGACACACAGTTTTCGACTATAACAACTAAATCCGAAATATCCGTCCATAAAATGCTTTGTCACTTTATCCTGCGTTCCTTTCATGCTTTCCATTTGGACTGCGTGTGCCTTTTGCCACGCCCTGCGTGATCTTTTCTGGCTTGCCGTTTGGCAGGCTTGTAGCTAGGAAATATTTTCTGAGGGTGAAACAGCTGAAGACTTTGACTACCACTCAATAATACCTTGATTAGTTTCTCTTGTTCTTCGGAAAACATCCTTATTCATAAAACTTTTGGGCGGGAGGGGGCTTAGAAACTTTTTTAGTCATGGGCGTGTGACCTGCAACTTAGGCGCGTTTCCCGCTGACGTGTTTTCTTCGACATTCTTAGTGTATCCTCGAGGAGCAGTAGGGGAGAATAGCACGTTAGAGCAATATCTCTCACATAGAATTTCGGTCCTAGAAAACGGAATGTCTTTCGCATACAGCGTCTTTTAAATGCACCGTGTCAAGCAAGGGCCTTTATCTATATGCTGCGAGATCAAACCAGGCTTTCGGGTCAACACTTCAATACCTAACTATTGTACCAGGGAAGCCGATACAACGTGGGTTGTGTATAGATCAACACAATAGAAGTAAACAATATTTCGACTCATTGTTATTCCAAAGACTGAGCTTTCTGCGGTATGTTTTCTTTCAGTGGCGCGACCATGTGGGACCCTGAGTTCATTGAAAACGTTTTAAAGCCGGAAATAAACTCCCACATATGTCGGATGTTTCCGAAGTTTCGGGATAATGCACTTTCGAGGAACTTGTTCAAGGATAGAATCGTGGAATGCTTGCGAATCGCTTGTCAGGTAAGACAAGTTAGAGCATTTTGCAGATGTTGCTGGATTTCTGCAATGACGCTTTGCGAACGAGAATCACTGTGAAAATAGACAAACTTCGAGAGAGTTGATCGTTAGGTAAGTTGGTGCTTTGAGATCTATAGAAACCATCGTGAGAGAGCAACTAAAGAAGACACACAAGAAGAGACGAAGATAGGCGCACATTCACAACTCTACAAAAATGAAAAGAGTTGGCATTGTGCACCTGTCTTCTTGTTCTTGTGTGTTTTGTTTATTTGTGTTTTCACGATGGTTTTTATGTAAGTAGATGAACCAACGGATATTGTGCCCTAGAAGAGCAGAAAGCGAATATTATACGGTGCCAAATAAAACTCTGGTTACTGTGGACCTTTCAATACTGGCAGTTGCTAAGAATTTTATATACAAGGACGTGTTATCACGACGTGCCTTAAATAGCACATAAGAATTCTTCCACCAGTGTTATGAAACATACACAGGCCGCAGACTAAACTAAAGGTTTAGGAAGCAGAAGAAAAAAATCAAAGTGGGTGTAAATGTTGATTTTAGTTTGTATGTAGCATGTGTGTGCCAACACTTTTTAGGTAGTTCCCATATTAACAATATAATTTTTAGCTAGAACAATATTTACCTCAATATAATTGATAGAATTATTCCTAAAGGCGTGATTGCATTTTTGTGATCCTTATGGCAGAAATACTCTAATACTTGGGAGCTTCACCCGTGAAAATAAAACGCGGTAAAGTCATGGCTCCACTCGCATCACCTTCTCAATCATTTTCATGGATTTGCATCTCGGTGAATACTTCAACCGTGCCACAAGCATACACACTGACGGTTGTGCATGTATCATTCGCTTCAGAAAAAACTAACTGGAGCAAAAAAAAAAATGAGACCAGCTTAAGAGAACGTACGCTTAACTGCATAACATTGGCTTTTGAGGCTGTTTTCCACAAAGTTGAAAAAAAATCACAGCATATTCACGGAGTGAATGATGACAAGGGGGGAGGGGAAGCTTCGGACGGTTTTATTGGTAAACCGCGAATCGTCTGTCCGCTAGCCGCGTCTGTCTGCGTGTTTGTCTGTGTGTCTGTCTGTCTGTCCGGATGTCTGTGCATCCCTCGATCTATCCGTCCGTCTGTCCGGCCGTCCATTCGACCATACGTCCATATGCCTGTATGTCTGTCCGTCCGTCCATCTAGTGAACACTCAGGTACCACCATCTGACATATTTTCATCACATAGTCATCATATACAAGTACCACCGTCAAGCAGACATTCCAAGTACTAAACGAGAGCTAGCTACCTACTACTACTACATACATTGAGGCCGCACGACCAACGACTTAAAACGCTTCACCCCGTAAAGATCACCGTCATCTTACCGGAATTTAGCAGGGCCTGCCATACGTCGCACTACACTGGGTCGCAGCAAAGGCTGTAGGCACATTGCTCATCCTGACTTAGATAGGCGTTTACCTTCTCACCTGTCTCATTCCTTCTCCTTGCTTTACTATCCGTATTGCAAAAACCAGCGTCATTCTAGTATCCCCAACGTAATTCTAGTAAGTGTTTTGATGGTTTAATCAGAGTACGCTGGTGCATACTGGAGCCTCCATTGTTTCTGTCAATAACTCCAGATCCTTTCAATATTGCGCGCGCAGAGTCTTGCGGTATTGTTTCATTTTTATTGTTTCGTTCGATGGTACCAATAGATGCTATCCCTATAGATTTTTAACATGTTACATTAGTTGATATGCGGAGAAAGAGTCATATAGGTACGAGTTTCATTATGTATACGCCACACGTGAAACCCCTCTCACTTTTGGTGTTTCTTAATGAAGTATGCTGCAAAATTTGTTGTTCACCCCGAGCAGCCAAATAATATTTTGATTTTTAGGACACTTTTTTTTCACTCTGGCAGGGTCAATTACGTTGTTACTATTGCGCCGCATGTAGTAGTAATGAAGGCATACTTCGTGCTTTCCACACACAAAAATTAATTTTGCATCAGGGATGTGTTGCTGTAACAGTTATATATTATGGTTTTGCAAGTCTGAACGCTTCTGTCAGAATAGACGCAGAAAATTGCTACATCACTTCCAAGTTGAAAAGAAGCAAACAAGGCTCTGAGCTCTACAACCACTGCCAACGAAAGCTAAAGAAAAGCTGGCATTCAATATCAGGAGACGGGAAATGCTTCTCGGAGAATTCTTCTATTCGCGCCACTTCAGCTCCACATTGCGCAACAGGAAGAAGAATTCTGAAGGTACAATGCCGAAACGTCAACCGTTGAAGCCCATCTGCACATGATCAGTTTCAATCAGTGAGACTCCCAGAGAGCGATCGGCTTAGCGTTCTGGTCAAGTCTGTGTATGTAGATGCCATTGACATCTCTTTTTTGAAAGGTACTGTCTACCTTCCTTCACAGTTTTTCTCGTTTTGTTGCAAGAAAACGTTTCATTCAAAGTCTGACCTTGTAGAGGTTTTTTCTGAATAGTGAGTAAAAAGGGAATTTATCAGTTGGAGTGACCTGTCTCCATCCATGTGCGGGATAATTTCCACAACACTGTTTAGTGGAAGCAATGGTAATTGAACTGCCGTGAAAAAGTAAAAAAAAACTTCAACTCTGCACGCTTTTCCTAGGCTCCACCAAGTTTTGTTTATTAATAAAATAAACAGCTTGGTGGTTGTTTAAAGCTGGCAGACATATTTTGTTATCTTTCTCATGAGTGGCGTTGGTCGCAGTAGTCACGTTTTCCTGCGGTTTTGCAGGCAGGCATGCAGGCAAACAAACACACCGCCAACAGCGCCACGGGGAAGCTTTTTGAACGCGTTAGGAAAAAAGCAGACAACTCTCAAGCGCAACCTAAAGCTGCTATAAGTGCGTAAAATACAATATAAAATCATATATGTTTCTTTCAAGCAAAATAGGCTTACCTGCGAGGATTCCTTGTCCTGCCAATTGATTTAACATTATTGCTGTTAGTTGGTGCTAGTGGTCATTATTTGGTACCTTCTAACATCTAACTGAATTTAAAATTCTTTTTTTATGAAACGAAACCGTGCTCGTGGCCAGTGGTGTGATGAACGATCTTCGTAGTTTTTTGCCACAATCGATAAAATTCTTTTGAGTGGTAGACAATCTCTTTAAGCAGTCGGACGCATTTATACCTCTTGTCATGAGTTAAGAACCATGCCGCACGTGCCGAAAGCCTGCGATGACGCGTGAAGCCACAGTAAACTACACGATGGTATGCAGCCCTGCCACGTGCGCGCTCGTAATTCGTGGGTGAAGGGCTTGTTGGGTGTGCCATGAGCCGTGATAGACAAGCCCAGATGAGGTGACATTGCCTTGTGGAGCACCTCATCACACAGTTCGAATGCGACAGCGTCGCTCTCACGGAGAAAGAGCCAGTAATCCGAATCTGCAGTTGGTGGCGTGAAGGTGCCAAAAAGCAGCCATCGACGTCGGCTGACACCGAGACATGCTCTCCGGACTTGCAGCACCTCACCACAGCAGTTTACAAGACACTTGCCACTTTTTGTCTTAGGAGGACGGCTGCGACGTACATGACAGTCCCCGGAGTGCCGCGTTGTCGGTTAGGCCTGGCCTGCCAAGTCTAACGATGACCGAGTTACGAGACGGAACAAGCAGATTACGCAACGGAGGACAATTATCATCGACCATGTGACTTCTGCAAGGAGTCCAATTACGGGTCACTTCGTCGGCGTTTAATGTTGTCATCACGAACAGTAAGTGACTTCTGCAAGGAGTCCAATTACGGGTCGCTTCGTAGGCGTTTAATGTTGTCATCACGAACAGTAAAGATGTTCGTTTTTAGGGCTTGATTACAGTAGCCTCGGAGAACCTGTAGCGGTTAATGACATAGCTTAGCGCTAGAGACTTAAGTCGAATTAATTTAGACCTTGTTTATAATATTGTTTACGTTTTTCGTTATTGAGTTGCGTTTTATGTGAAAAAAAAAGAAAGAAGGAAAAATTATGTCACACGAGCTGTCTATCGTATCGGCCAAACGCGTGATGAAAATGTCCGAGCATGTGGTAGGTTTAAATACTCTCGGTGGTGTTACGTTATTTAACCTCCTAGGTGCGAGAGTCCGCAGTTTTAGCCGAACCAGCACTTTGCAATCAAAAGCCACAGGGTGCCTTACCCCGAAGTCTCTGCAAGTCTCGTTGCTCGCGTGATCTTGCTAAAAAAACCACCTCCCCGAAGGGAATTGTGAGAAAATGCGAATGACTTTCTTGCGCCGAAACAACCTGGTGTAGTAATATTAATTCACCTTCGCTGACTTCTGTCACCGCTTTTAGGCCGCGTTCACACTGAGCATTCCAGCCGCCGAAAGTGCTCCGAATCCGGTTCGGCGGCGGCGAGATCCACCAAAAGGGCCCTCTCCGCGCCGATCGCTCTCGAAGCGATTTTCGTGGCGTCTGCCGCCGAATCGGTCACTGCGGACCAGTAGGAGCGCTAGTCAAGGAATTTTGAAAAATGGTGGCCAAGCCCTACTCACTTGTTATGCCACAGTGCACGTAACTGAATGTTGAAACCAATGGGCGTTTAACCTACTCTGTGCCTACTTCGCGTCCGTATTTCGTGGAAGAGGTGACCGAGCTAGCTGTTGGCGTGACTGAGCTTGTTGCGGTCTTGCAGAGCAAAACGAACCCACCAACGCCGCTGGCGTTGGTGGTTTTTCTGCTCTTCGTGCATTACAAGACAGCCACTTGCCAGCAAAGTAAGCAGTACTGTCTTTTCTTGCTTCCTGCGTACGAGAATCGTCGAAGTATACACCACCGGATAGCGTAGTGGCGTTTGCGAGCCGTGACAACAACTGTGTGACAGCGCATTCATCCCGCGTTCGCCCCGTGGTAGATGGCATAGTCGGCAGCGCGGGGCGCGTCCAATGCGAATGACGCTGCGTTTCGGCGGCAGCGGAATTTCGGTCGCTGTAGAAAGCGGATGTTTCAGTGTGAACTAGGGGGGGGGGGGGGGCGCTGCTAGCGCTCGATGATGTAGGACGTGCTGCGCTTCGGCTCCGCTGATTTTCGGCTGGAACCACGAGCAACTTCACAGTACCCCGTCAAGACCAGCATCAATCGTTTTGGCAACTCACAGGCAACACGTGGATACCAGTGTCACTCAGGTGGACCGGTTTTTGACAACTTTACGGCCGATCATCACTCGACCACGTTGGCGACGCCGTTGAGCCAAACAGCGACGCCGACGCCCGGCGGCGTGGGACCGGCTTTCCGAGACAACATGAACGCTACTCTCATGCAGCGTGAATAGGACCCGCATGCCATGACTTAGGAGACGATTACGATTTCCGAAACGCCAAACTCTGCTTCTTCACCAAGGTTTCGTAGCCAAGCTCTCAATGACGCGGTGGAACGCCGCTCGCAAGCCAACGCCAAGAAGCCGGCGTCCACCGCTGTTTCGGCATCCGGCACGCCAGCTGACAAGACGCAGCCTTCCGCTTCGTGCGCTGTGGGACGTAAGGGCAAGTTTCTCACCAAATGGAAGCCTCGCCCGTTTCCGAAACCGAGTCCGGACGACTATGTAATAGTCGTAAAGCCACGAGAGTGCATCTCATTGCATGATGCTTTCTCAGAGAACTGGTACGGGACTGCGTTTAAGGCATACCTCGGGCCCAAGCGAGCTGAGACGCTGACAGTTATTCCATCGAGATAGCAAAATTTGATCGTGATTTACACCCCGGACCCTGACACGGCAGACAAAATCATCGAGGACTTCGCGGTAAACATCGAGCACAGGCAGGTTCTGCTCAACGGGTACCTGCGACAAGATGGTAGCAATGTCTGCCACGGAGTCATCGTAGTCCGCAACTCAGATACGACGAAGACGCTCCGAGAGCGTACGCTGGAGGTCAGGCACCATCGTCGAGGTGCGTAAATTTGGCACATCGAACAAGGCGCGTGTAACCTTCGCCGGCAAGGAGAAGCCACGCTTTGTTCACTACGACACAATGCTGATCCCCGTCAAACCCTACTACCGGACGATCCCGGCCTGCGGCAAGTGCGGTGTCGTCGGCCATCGGATGGACACTTGTCCCAACCCACGACCGGATACGTGTGGCCTGTGTGGACAGCAGGTTCCGCATGTGGAGGAGGGGGTGCAGGCCCCTCATGAATGTGTATCCGTATGTTCTGTCTGCAGTGGAGCACACGCCACAAACTCTCGAGCATGTACGGCCAAGTACCATAATTCCAAGGTGGCCGCACAACAGGGCGGAAAGTCCAAAAGGGCGTCCAAGAAACGACGCAAAGATCAGACTCCCAGTGAGCCACCACGCCGGGAAGTCGCCAAGACAGAGAAGCCTGCTTCCCCTACTGGAGGAACCGAAAAGCAGCCGACGGCGACACCATGCGGCGAAGCCGGGACATGGACCAACGCCGTCAAAAACGGAAACCAGGCGGGTGGTACGGGTAGAGCTGCCTCCTCATCCCCCCCTATCATCCCCTCTTTTTCGCGTAACGCCGACCAAAATATTATTGCCAAACTTCAGGCACAAATCGAAGTGTTAGAGAAAAGACTAGCGGCAGCCGAGGCCAAACAGACCCAACTAGTCTCCCCTCCTCATCCCCGCGCAGTAGAGGTAATGGAGAGTGAGACCGGGGCGGCGGCGGCAGACGCGGTTGCCGCACTCGAGGCTCGTGTGAACACCCTTGAGGTCCGTATGGACAGCGGTATAACTGTCCTCGAAACCCAAATCTCAGCGGCTGTAAATGACACCATTGCTAAAATGACAGAAACCATCCCTACCCTGACAGCCCAACAAGTTGCGCGTTTCACCAAACGAGCCGGCCCAATCAAGTACGTGTCTGGCTGGTACCTTAAAACGCTTCGACAACAGATCGAATTTGAGAATGATGAGAGCTGCTCCGCCTCCGGAATTGAGGACACCCCCCTCCCCGCGAGTGCTGGCTCGGGAGCACCGCCACCGCAATCGCTCGTTAACTCCACTGACCATGGCGGGCACCCTTAAAATTCGGAAGTCCCCACGATCAAATACGGCCACTCCCATCCGAATCACCCAGTGGAACTGTCGGGGCTTTAAGGCTTACAACAAGCGGGGCAACCTCCGGATTTCCCTCGCAGCATTTCAAAACCTTCCTGCTGTGGTAGCCCTCCAGGAGCCAGGGAGTGCTGCCACACTCACAAACTATACTACGTTTCAGCAGAACCCTTTATCTTGTATCTGCGTGCACAAAAATTATACGGCCAACCAACCTAGTTGATCTCGACCTTAAGCCAGCTTTCTCGTACGTGATGGTGACACTCCTTCCGCTGCGTAAACAGGACCCGCCACTGCACGTGCTAAACATTTATTGCTCACCAAAACCAAGCAACATTACATTCGCAGACCTTTTTAGCCGCGCCCTAAAGGCTGCAGGCAGGGACCCTCTGGTGATCGTGGGTGATTTTAATGCCCCCAGCACACTCTGGGGGTATGCACGTGAAGAGAAACGTGGACGTAAATTGGCAGAACTTATGTCCACGCTGGGCCTAACTGTTCACACCGACCCTGCCTACCCAACTCGCGTGGGTAACTCTGTGACTCGGGACACATGTCCGGACCTTACCCTCACAAAAAACATCCAGTATGCAAGTTGGGTCAACACTGAAAAGACCCTCGGCAGCGACCACTGCATACTCAACACCACCATTCGCACCTACCCTTTGGCAAGACCCTACGGAGAGGCAAAATTACCCGATTACACGAAGTTTCGGCAAATATACGCCAATTCGACACCCATTGAGGAGCAAGGATACCATGCTTGGTCTCAGCAACTGGTTTCCTCATTACGCTCCACAAAAACACAAATTAAACTCTCCGAGGCGACTCCGGCGGTAGATAACCATCTCCTTCACCTCTGGCAGGCCCGGCGCAGCCTCGTCCGCTGATGGCGCCGGCAAAAACACAACCGAAAGCTCGAAATTCGCATCGCTGAGCTCACCCAGCGAGCAGCAGTGTACGCGGCCCAGCTCGCTGACTCTAACTGGATGGACCGTTGCAACACGGCCGCTCGACAAATGTCCAGCCGGAGTACCTGGCCCCTCTTCCGCGCCTTGATTGATCCGACCCAAACTCGAACAGAGACACAAAAACACCTGCAACGAGCATTTCACAGCTTCGACGGAGACACAGCCAAATTGGCATGTAAACTCCGAGACCATCATCTATGCACACAGCAGGACTCCCGAGGGCCGGCGTACTCGTATGCAGGTACCGAGAACGCGGAGCTGGATCAACTGTTCCAGTTACACGACCTGAAGGCAGCCCTAGCAAAAATGAGGCGAGAAACGCCGCCAAGAAGGGATAAAATTACCGTGAAATTACTTGCCAATCTTCCTGACTCGGCGTACACCATGCTCCTTGCTTACATCAATTCCATTTAGATCGGGAAAACAAGCCTACCAATTGAGTGGAAGACCGCCCTGGTCACCTCCATACCCAAAGCGGGCAAAGCCGTTAACACGGACAACCTCCGCCCCATCTCCCTTACTTCTTGTGTGGGAAAATTAATGGAGACGATGGTGCGCGACAGGTTGTCCGCGTTCCTGGAGACCAAAAATGCATTTGCAGACACCATGTTTGGGTTCCGCCCACACCGGTTCGTGCAAGATGTCTTGGTTCAGCTCGACCATGAGATCCTCGATCCAGTCGAGTATCCCCTGAATGACAAAGTTGTGCTCGCTTTGGATCTGAAGGGGGCCTTTGATAACGTGACCCACGAAATTATTCTAACACATATTTCACTGGTGGATTGCGACCAAAACACTTTCAACTATATTAAACAATTCCTCACTGACCGACAATCATACATTCGGATTCAGGACATTGAACACGGCCCTTACCGATTAGGCACGAGAGGGACTCCGCAGGGAGCGGTCCTCTTGCCCCTCCTATTCAATGTGGCAATGATGAGACTCCCCGCTCAGCTGGCGAAAGTCGAAGGCATACAGCATGCGCTGTACGCCGACGACATCACAATATGGGCGTCACACGGCTCGGCAGGAGACATGGAGGCAAGCCTGCAGCAAGTGGCGGACATCGTGGATGACTATGCCCGTCGCTGCGGCCTTCAGTGCTCCCCGTCCAAATAGGAATACATGCACATACGCCCCTCACCAAAGTGCACCACAAAAATCGACCTCTCCCTTCACAGCGGACCAATACCCGAACGCGATGAGATTAGAGTACTGGGGCTTTTTATACACAAAAATCGCAGAGCAGACACAACATTGGCCAAATTGCGTAAGGTGGGCGACCAGGTGGGCCGGATGGTTCGCCGGGTTTCCAACAAGCGCGGCGGCTTACGATGCAAAGATGCCTTGCGGCTGGCGCATGCATTCGTAACCAGCCGAGTCCTGTACTCTGCTCCATACCTCCACCTACGCAAATCCGAAGTCATTCTCCGCAAAATATACAAGCGCGCCCTCGACCTTCCTGTCAGCACCTCTAACCAGCGCCTTTTGGGCTTGGGAATGGTGAACAGCTTCAAGGAGCTGAGAGAGGTGCACTTGACAAACCAATATACTAGACTCTCTAAAACACCGTCGGGTCGCCGCCTCCTTGCCCGGCTACACATCAATCATTCAATACACACGGAAGAGCGCGTACGGATTCCAGAAGTTCGGCGATACTCCTTGCATGTGCTCCCTCTTCCGGCTAACATGACCCGAGACGACTACAGTGGCCGACGCCTCGCGCGGGCGGAAGCCTTGGCTCGACACTACGGCCACAAATTCGGAGTATTCTACGTGGACGCCTCCGGCCCGCACGCACCACGGTGGTTGGTTCACGGCTGCGGTCGTCCACCAAAACACCGTTGTAAACGGACTCACATTCCGTACACATAACATTATGCACGCGAAGGAGATCACCATCGCACTAGCCGCCGCAGATCAGGACTCGAGGGTCATCATCACCGACTCAAGGGGTGCCTGTCGCAATATTGAACAGGGATACATTCCGTACCGTGCTTATAAAATTTTGCAGAACAGCAGCTACCTAGGTGCCCCCGCGCACCGAACGCTCATATGGGCTCCGGCTCACACGGGCCTCGATGGTAATGAGACGGCCGATGCCGCCACCCGCGCGCTCACTCTCCGGGCACCATCCTCGTCCCCTACCGATCCGGAACTCGAACCCAATCCCGCCTACACCTTTAAGGAGGTCACACAATTTTATCAATCCGGCCATAACGTCTATCTGAAACCTTGTAAAGGCCTCACGAAGGCGGAGGAGCGAATCCTCCTTCGCCTTTATACTAAAACACTATTGTGCCCGGCAATCATAAAACACTTTGACCCCGCTTGCACGGGGAAGTGCCCGCATTGTGAGGAAAATTCCTCTGACATTTTCCACATGGTGTGGGCATGCCAAAAAACCTCATACCTTACCCCATTACCCAACCCTTCGCGGGAGGACTGGGAGGCAGCCCTGCTCGGCTGCTCTGACCTGACAGCCCAACGGGCCCTGGTCGAGCGTGCCCGGGCCGCGGCCAACGTCAATGGACTCCCGTAAGAGGGAGCTCACCTAGTGTTTGTACGGGGCGGCCCCTTAAGGACCGTTCCCACCCTCCCTGTAAATGACATCTGTAAATAAATGTTTTTCAGCAGCAGCAGTGTGAACTAGGCTTTAAAGCTGCCCAGCCAGCGAACGGTCGAGAGTGAGGCGCGCGCTTCACTCCATCAGACGAAAGAGTGGGGCGCAGGGAGGAGAGAGAGTGAACGGCAAGAGAAGAAGCGGTGAAGCACTGCACCTGCTATTTTTACTGACGTTTATAATGTCAGCGTATAGTGGCTAGCAAAATTAGCCACTATAGTCAGTGTCTTATATGGCCTGGCGTACGATCGATGGCGGAGCTGCGAACCGCGCTTGTTCGAGGTCACTTCTAGGATTCGCACTTTCAAGGCGTGGCGCCGTGTAGAAACCACCATCGTTGTAAAAGTCGACAAAGAAGAAGTTCAATTGGTTATATAGCGTTTGGTATCTACTGAACACGTTCTAACAATCGTGGGGGTCCGCTTTTAACGCTCGTTTCAAAAGCATTGAGTTTTGTTTCGTATAACTCAGGCCGCTTGCCTCCGCGGTGACTGCTCCGCAACGGTGAAGTACTGCTCTGTGCCTCTATATGATCACGCGAACACCAAAAAGGCATTAGCTTTCACAACTTTCCTAAGCACCCGAAGCTGAGGAAAAAGCGGAGAGTCAAACTAGGAGAGGGAAAGCGCCACACGCCTTCATCGACCGTGTGCAGCAAGTACTTCACTTGGAGGGACTTTTGCTATACCGCCCTACGCGGCACTCTTCGGTAAGCTTGAAAGAGTCGTTCAGCGCCTCCCCAGTATACTTCGGCCATTCGTTGCTCGCAGTCTGCAAGCGAAGACGACTTGTACCAGATGAGCTTCAGTCTCAAAGCCTACCGCGAAGGCCCATAGACAGAGAGCCGATGACGCGGCCTCCGAATCACCTCGAGTAAGCGCACCTCATCAGCGCAGCCGAGTGACGCAGCACGTCTAGAACTGCAGGTATATTTCGATGGTGTACGTACAGCGTGAACATAAGTGTGCAGACCACGGGATCGCGTAACCCGAGGCATCAAGGCGCTATTTATTGACGAGACACCTGCTGCGGTGCGCATGCGTGTCCCGTCGTATCAGCTGGCCTCTCATGTCGCTCTTCCCGACGAGCTAGTAGCCAAAACGATACCTAGGTGTCGCTGCTTTTGCTCTCTCGAATTAGTGCCGTTTTTTTTATGTAGTGGTTGCAACGGTGCCGGTTCCAGTGCGGGGATCGCATTGTTATTTACACCGATTGATTCATAGCTAAGCGCAGCCAGCCTCGCAAAACCCGATGAAGGCAAGGACACAAAATAAATTTTGTCAACTCAGCTTGCCTTTGTCGCGATGGGTCAAGGTGAACCTAAATGACGCTATAAATGAATGTAACTGTAGCCGAATCTAATTCAGCCTAGTTGAGCGCGGCACCACCTGATAAATTCGGGTTAAGTAAGCTTAAGCTCAGTCGTTGTTGTATTTTTATGTTAAGCGTGGTAATGCTTCGATGCGCCCAGTTGGGTCGAGAAAAGCACATGCACCACGAAATACAATTAGGCATAGCTGATCATACTATCACCTTACTTAGATCAGCAAAGTTAGCCTGAGTACGGCAAACCTTATCGCGGCCAAATAATTCAAGTCGACTTCCTCACGAGCCTAAAGGTGACAAATCCTGGAAAATACTACTCATTACTGACAATATACCCATCAAGTGAGTTTGTCTAATTAGTGTTAGTTAAAACGCATACTATTTATGGCTGTATGATATCAAATCACACACAAAACATACTGAAGTTTCACGTGGCATAATTAGGCTAAATAAGCATAGCTGAGCTAATGAAGGAGCGCCAAGGTAACCGTGAAAAATTTAAGTGTGGTTGACGATATCATCATCAAAAGAGTGTGATTGTAGTTAAGTGTATAAAACAAGTTTTACATAATCACAAATTTATTTATTTATTTACAACATAGTGCAGGCCCACATGGGCCCAGGCAGGAGGGGTAAATTGCAAAACAAAAACACAGCATTTCAAAAGGCGAAAAACAAACAAAATAAACGCTTACATTTCAATTTCAATGTTAGGTTATGAGAAATCGATCAGGTCAATTGACTCAACTGAATCAGTCAATTATAATGGCAATGAGTTCCATTCGTTCATAGTGCGAGGAAAAAAAGAAAATTTGAAGGTGTTAGTTCTTGTATGATATGGAGTTAAAGATTGAGGATGATGATGCCTGGTTAGTCTAGTTGATAACAGCCGCAGATATGGTCCAAGATGAAAAGAGAATTTGTTATTCTTCAGAAGAAAAAGAAATTTGAGCCTGAGTATTTTACGTCTTAATTTCAATGTTTGTATTCCATGAGTTTGCATGAGCGCTGTTGGCGAATCGGTGGAAAGGAATTTAGAAAAAATGAATCTAACAGCTTTGCGCTGAACCACTTCAAGTGCGTTAGTATTGTGGTTGGTGTGAGGATCCCAGATGGTGCAAACGTATTCGAACTTAGGCCTAATTAGCGATGTATATGCATGAAGCTAGGTTTCGGGGGGCGCCTGTTTAAGTTTGTGTCGCAGAATACAAAGCTTGCAAAAACAAGAAGCACAAATGTTAACGATATGAGAATTCCAACTGAGGTTGTTAGTAATGGTCACCCCCAAATATTTGTATTCATTTACCTGAACTAGGGGATTAGACGGAAGACTGTAAGAAAACTGTCGTTTATGTATTTTCTTTGTTATATGCATGTATACTGTTTCTGTTTCGTTAAGCTTCATGTCCCATTGTTTAGACCATGAATGAACGTTAAGGAGGTTAGTATTCAAAAGTTTCTGATCTTCTCGACAAACAACCTCAAGATACAATATGAAGTCATCTGCAAATAAGTGAATCCGAACTTGTTCTGTTATAACATTAACGATATCATTAATAAAAATCAAGAACAGGAGCGGTTTCAGTAGACTACCTTGTGGTACCCCCGAAGTAACTGGCAAACTACGCGAGTGGTGACCATCAATAGGAACGGATTGGGTGCGATTGCTTAAGTAGGCGGAAATCCAATTAATGATGAAAGAGGGGAGGCCACTGTATTTTAGTTAGTTTGCAAAGTAACTTTTCATGTGAAACAAGGTCGAATGCTTTCTGAAAATGAAAAAAAAAATACGTCAGTTTGACCAGGTTTGTCAAGGACACTTGCAAAACTGTGAATTACTGTGGTTAGTTGTGTGACCGTAGAAAAACCCTTTTTGGATCCATGATGAGATGAAGAAAGAGTGTTGTTGTCTGTTAAAAATTTCATTGTGTAATTTGCAACAAATGTTCAAGAATCTTACAGCAGGAAGAAGTGAGCGATATCGGACGATAGTTTGTAATCAGTGCAATGTCCCCTTTCTTGTGTACGGGCACCACACGCGCCGTTCGCCAGTCAATCGGTAGATCTGAAGATGACAAAGATGCACAGAAAATGTATGCGAGGAACGGGGCGAGCGCTTCTGAATAGCGACGAAGGAATGCATTTGGAAGGCCATCAGGACCAGATGATGTTTTTGTCTTCAGGTTGAGTAGCATAGCCACAATACTTGGTAGCGATACAATATCTTCGTAGTCTGAGCAACATACAGGGTCAAGAATAACTTTTTCTGAAGAAACGGAAAAAACACTGTGAAAATACATATTGAAATGTGCAACGGCATCCTTGTCATCAATTAAAACACCATCGATTTGAATCTCGTTAACAGACCTTTTTTTATTTAAGAAATCCCAGAACTTCTTAAGGGTTTTCTTTAGAAAATTTGGTAAGATATAATGAAAATAATGCCATTTAGAACGTCTCAATGTTTCACCAAGCGCAATTCGAGCAGTATCAACTACGTTTGTAGATGCTCTTTTTTTTAAGGCGCTTAAGCTTTTTTTTATGTGCAAGACGTCTCTCGTATTCCAGGGATTCGACTTTTTTGTTTTCTTGGCTTTGTTAGGTATAAAATTATCGAGACAATAAGTGCAGATTTGTTTAAATTGAACCCACAGTTTCTCAACATCCGAACCTTGAAAATTGTTAAACACTATCTCAAGATGATCCAAAACGCTCTCATCCATGGCACAAGAAAAGTCTTTACCAAAATCAATTTTGGGTGGCGCATTACAGGGTTTATCAATGTTATACGATAACAACAACATAGAATGATCGGAAATACCGGGATTAACAGACACTGAAAATTCTTCAATAGACCTCGAAACAAAAACAAGATCCAGGATTGAAGAGGATGCATCACAAACTCGCGTAGGCTCTGTAACCACTTGTTGCACATCCAAGTTTAGCATAATATCAAGCAAAGGTCCAACATCCGTACATCCACCAGTATTTGAAAATGGATAGTGCCAGTCAACAGAAGGTAAGTAAAAGTCACCCTCAATAATTACTTCATTACTTGAAAAAGACCGTAGGTGGTCGCATAGATCATGCAGAAATTGGGACGTTGCATCTGGAGGTCGATAAACTGCAGACAACAAGAAAGTACGCCCTGAGCAGAACACTTTTAAGGTAACGCTTTCGTGGTTATCCATCTGACGTACTAGTGACGCTGGAATTCCACATTTTATCAAAACAGCCACACCCCCGCCTCTAGTAGGGCGATCTCGGCGAAATACTTGATATGAAGGCGGAAAAACATCAGTATCGTCTATGTCATCCCAAAGCCAGGTCTCCGTGATAACAACATTATGGGGATTATAACATACCAAAATAGCTTCTAGTTCTACAGATTTGTTGACGATGCTACGTGCATTTATGTTAATAGATTTTACTCGATTTGCAGTAGTCCGCACTGGTCAATCATTTTTAGAATTTCGATGAAAGGACAGCATCTTTACTCTAGTCTGAAGATTTTCGTCCCAAATGAAGAGCTCCCTATTTACACGCAGTTTATCATTAATAAGAGTAACATTCTTTCCCTGTTGTCTGTCATCCTTAGCACTTGCCCATAATAGCTTTCTTTTTTGCAGTGTCTCTCGAGAGTAATCATTCTGAATGGATATTTTCGTCCCCTTAAGCTTGCGCGCATTTTTCAACAATGTTTGCTTCTCGTTATAGTCCTGAAAATAAACTATAATGGGTCTAGGATTGCCGTTTCTACCTAAGCGATGAATTCTACCAACAGATTGGCAAGATACCTCAAGCTTAACTGAAAAAAGATCGTTTAAACTTTTTGTTTTAAGTCTGAGTGTTTCTCAGAAGGGTCTTCCGGAATTCCAAAAATAACTAAATTTGACCAAAATTCCAAAAATAACTAACTAAAGCAATTGAAGTTGAATTTCTATGAGCTCAAGATTCTAAGCTGATGAAGATGATATAACTAATCACTGATTCGAGCCTCGTAAAGGTAAATAATTATAATTCGCGTTAAAAGTAATTTAAATTATTCATTAGTGTTTATAACGATTGCGTCATCATAACTAGGCTCATTAATGTTCAACTTGGTCTAGGGCAAGGATAGCTGATTTGAGAAAACTTTATTTTGTGTGCTGGGCTTTATCAGGTTTTCGTAGGCTGGCTACGCTCAGTTAAGCTAATAAAAATGTATAAATCACAACAGAAGCCTGGCACTAGAACCGGCGCCGTTGCAACCACCACGCAAGAAAAAAATAAAAGAACGGCGCAAATCTGTTGAAGCAAGAATAGCGACACTAAGAGGTCGTTTTGGCTACGAGCGCATCGGAGAGAATGACATGAGAGGCCAACTGATACGACGGTATGGTGGCTAAAGGGGGGCCTTTAGCCACGATACCCCCTCTAGCGATTATAAGGATGGAGCGCGCTTGCGAACCGCCGCAGGCGTCTCGTCGCCAGATTGCGCATTCATGTCATCGGCCACGTGATCCTGTGGTCTGCACAATTATGCTTACGCCTGTACATGTCTACGTACTTTACTGAGTCTGACAAGCGCGTGCTTAGCGCACTGTTTAACGTAACTTTTTAAGTGAAACCTACTGTCACTCTTTAGTGCACGTTCACTAAAGGCTGTCACATGAGGCAGAGCAGACACTTTGAGCTGAGCTTCTTAAGCTTTTCGTTATGCTACGTGCGTGAACGCAGACTCACTCAGCTTGCCTTTGCCACGTTAATATGTCTGACCCTGTACGAGGTATTTAAAAGCAGCGACAACTATTTATTATATTCTAATACCCAAGCGACGGCCCTGTGCGGTATTATTATGAACTACTTTGCGATGTCACTCTCGTTGAACAAACATTGCCGAGACAAACGGCAGTCTCTTGCATCGGCCAGTGGGCGCAATAAGGTGGAACTTGCCCCCTCCCCAAGTCGCACCAGCCCATAACCTTCGCGAGTTCTCTTACTACAGTACAACACGGGCTTGCACCCTGGCCACGCCGATAGCTGCATTGTGAGCACGATTATCTGAAATTTACTAATTTGATGTTGTTTTGCATTTCATGTTGAGGCCGGGGCTGAAGCATCACTTTAAACAGCTGCTCGGCAGTAAATATCTCTTGCGTTGTTTTCAAATGCCGGAGTGACAGAAATCAGCGATTCTCACTCATATCCCCGTGCTTGTTGTCACAATCGTTGCACTACCGAATAAATATCCGAAGGAGAAAGGCAGGCATTTCCTTCCCTTTAGAATTGTTGTGATAGCTAACGTTCTTTTCACGGGTCAGTGAAGCACTCTGAGGCACAGAGCAGTACTTCACGATTGTGCAGCACTCTGTTACCACGGTGACGTTGTGTGGCGGGTTTGCATGTGCACGTGTTCGCCATAGCCGCCATGGTGATGCCATCACCATTGACGACCTCGACACGCATTTAAGAACGTCATCTGCGTCGTACACTATGTTACGCTTGGGAGTCCACACCGAACGTCAATGCCTCTGCAAAGGAAATCTGTGTCAAGGCCAGTGATCGAGCCCACCTAACGCAATCAACTCAACGACGCCATCAAGCAGTGGTGCTGGTGTGTCTTACGCAACGCACAGCAAACTCTCTCAGCCCACGAGCCCGATGAAGCAATCGGCACCTTCCAGTCTGGCGAGTCTTACGCAATGCGTGGCAACATGACTCGTCCTTTGGTGCAACCCAGTGCAGCGGCTCCGGATTTAAGGATCATGACGCAGCCCAGCAGCGTGTCCCCATAGGAGAATTCTGACATGACGGCTAGCGGCTCTTCTGGTTGGACTTTGGTGACGCAAAGGTCCACCAGGTGCCTATTAAAAAAGCAAAGCGGCGCGTCATCAGCTGCGGACCTATGCGTAAGAGAGCAGCCGACGTTTGTGTCAGAGAGAAGACATCTCGGCTAATCAAGCCCCTTTCGCTGTCGGTGCGGCCGGTGTCCTTGGCAGCGGCGAGTTTCGTGGCGTCCTTCGTAACGTCGTCAGTGGGGCTCTTCGAATTTCGACTTCTGGCAACCTGCGGGCTGCCAGAGCCAGCCAGAGCGCGCTCATTTTTCTCGAACTGCTCCGTCCTCCCCCCCGCCCCCCCCTGGCGCACTTCCGGTTGGCGTTCGTTTTTCTCGGGTTGGACGTTCTGGTGACCCGCGGGGAGTCCGAGGGCCGCCAGACGCTTTCAGGACAATTTAGTCGTGGAAGCTTTATGGAAGGTTTTGGGCAGGTTTCGGGCTAGCAGACGCCGAAAAGGTACGACGCGTGCTCGATGCCATCTTTGTGAGGACTTGATGGAATGTAATGTGGGCGCTTGAGGACTGCGCCTTCGCTTGTCAATACGCGTGGCGTTATCTTCTAAAGCCTGTTCCGCCTCGCGACATGAGGTGATTACGAGTGGTGGCGAGTGATTGAAGCTACTGTTCATCGCATTTGTTATGTTTCCCGTGAAGCTTCCTCCTGTGAACAATGTGGTGAACTGTTGCCTGTTGACTGCGTCGTGCACATGCCTTAAATGTTATGTACGTAGTATACGTTCGCACGCATGCATGGAGACAACTCTGGAGTTATTTTTTTTCGTAGTAGTCGTTTGTGAAGCTGTGCCTGCTTTCTGTGCACTTAGCGAAGACGATTGTGATCGAACTAGCTCGTTCATTCGTATGTTTGCGTACTTAAACCTCTTATAATCTCTGTCCTGACTACTCGATTGATCTTGGATGGTAATAGAAGACCCTAGATCACGACTGTTGATGATGCTCACTGGTCACGAATGGCGTGCGAACTCATTTTCATCTGTGAGCCAGCATTTGTGATATGATATTATACGATATGGCGCGAAAAAGCGAAAAAAATGAAGAATAGATTTAGAATTGTATACATCCTTTCGTGGCCCATTTCATCATTGGGTTTGTCATTTTCTACCTCTTCGTAGTAATGCCGCGCAGTACGTACTACGACCTAGCAAGACGAATCAAAGCTGATATACATGACACTCGTTAAGTGCCACTTAGGACTAGAAAACAGGCCAAGTCAAGTTTCAAAAATGAATCGAGAACGCGTCATGCAAATGTTTATTTTATATACGACGCGCACTCGTGGTACCGATACCTGCACATATCATAAACTTTAGACAAAAACGTAAGTTGGTCAACGTGTGTTTGCGACGTATGATACGCGATAGCTGAGCAGATATATATCTTCAAGCTCTTTTGGGGACACGATCACTTCCGTGTCACATCGCGTCATGTTGTGCAGTGACTGATACATGTACTGAAGAGACGTGAGCTTGTCAAGCCGTCACCGTCATGGTAGCTCACCTTGCATCGTTCTCAAGGCAGCGTGCGCCAACTCGCTTTTTCGTTAGTGGGCGCGGCGAGTGATCGTGCGAGCGTACAAAGTCGTACACCAAACGCGTACGCTCTAGAATAATATTTCAGCTTTTTGGCGAGCTTAGCTACGTATTTCTAGGCGAACAATGCAGAAAAAACCAACATACACGCGGTGCATTGTTTTGTTTGCTGCCATGACGGTAGAGTTTTTTTTTCACGTTTACGCTGGCTGTCCTGCGTTCGATTTTGTGACCTTCGGGTTGTCGCCGGGCGTGCGCGTAGCCAGCCTACGTCATTTCCTATCAGAACCGGATATAACAGTAGCTTTCGGGGAGCCCGCGGGCAGCCCGCGGGTCTCCAGAGCCAACCCAGGAATCCGAATCCTAAGCGCTACGGTAGTCATTAAAGGCCCGTTCGGTAAGCTTCGCACTGAAGCGGCTGTGATTGTCGCGCTTCCCGATCGGTTTTCTTATCTTTTTTCTAATAACTCTGAGCAGATTCTCAAAGAGCAGGGTAAATCGTTCTTCTCCAACTTTGCGTACATAGTCCTCATGGGATCGCAAGCGCGAAAGCTTTCGCAGGAACTTGATCTCGTTCAGTTTAGTGAAACACCACCTGCTAAAGAGGCTGATTTGCGTGACCTTTGCGGCGGGGCGATGGTGCCGTGGACAGGTAATTTTTCAGATGAGTCACTGAAGCTTCCCGTTGCGGAAGCCGTCTCTGACCGTGGAGGAGACGGCATGACGCCATTCGATGAGAGCGAGAGGGGTGCGACGCTCTCGCCTGTAGCGGAAAGTTGGAGTGAGCTGTGGAGGGTTGATCGGGAAACGTTCATTCGAGAGCAGCATGAGAACCTCTCAATTAAAGCACTAATGGAAAGCGTAAACGTAAGAAAAAAGAAAAATAATGTTTTTTTTGAGAAAGCAGGGCTCCCATATCGGAACTACACAAATGTGCAAGTTCGCAAGTATAAGCAGCTCTCGGCACCACAAAAGTATCATTACCAACCATTGGAACTGGCGCATGAAAATGCATGGGCAAGGGCATCTCGGCATAAAGAAGACCAAGGCTAGAGTTTCCCTTGAGTTTTATTGGCCGAAATGGTGGAAGGATATTGAAGACTTTGTAAGCTCATGCGGCTCTTGTCAGAGAGCGGGGAAATCCACGGATAAGTGGAAGGCACCCACGAAGCTTGTGCCAATTATCAAAGAACCTTTTCGGTGCCTAGTGATTGATATCGTCGGGTCATTGCCAGAGTCAAGGCAAGGTTGTTGGTACAGAGGGCCCTCTGTGTAGCCACAAAATTTCCAGAAGCGATATAACTTGAAGAGCTCATTTCCCCTCATGTCGTGGATGCACTGCTCTCTAAACTTGCACGCGTCAGATTTCCTTCTGAAATTCAATGCGACAATGGTAGTGTCTTCACCAGCAGCCTTACCTCTGCCTTTACGGATAAATGGGGAATAAAAGTAGTGCACAGCTCAATCCATTACCCGCAATCTAATCCGGTAGAGCGTATACATTTCGTTCCGAAATGGATACTGAGAGCTCTTTGCTACGAGCACAAATGCTACTGTAAAACGTGTATTCCTTCCTCTATGTATGCTTTGAGATCAGCTCTTCACGAGAGCACTGCTTCTAGCCCTGCAGAGATTGTGTATGGCAGGAGTTTGAGAACATCATAGTGAATGCTGTACGTGTCCTGAGAGAGATTTGATGAGGACCCTAATGTAGTTTCGTATGTTCTAGACCTCCTTCAGAGGTTTTGAAAAACGAAAGATTTTGTGGGAAGCCACATGAAGGCTGCGCATGTGTGTCGAAGGAGTACTACGACAAATCGGTGACGAAACGCACTTTTGAAGTGCGTAGTCAGGTAATGCTGCTGCGGCCGTTCAAAAGGAACAAGGTTGAGGTTCATTCGGAAGTGCCCGCCAATGTAACAACGAAGCATTGTGATATCAATTATGAAGTGAAATTAGGAAGGCGGCTGAACAAAATTTACCACAGTAACTTCATGAAACCACACGTTCAACGTCAACTGGTCGTAAATCTGCCTTTGAATGCTTCAGAGGAAGAAGGAGCAGAAAGTTTGACCCCTGGTGGTGTAATCTAAAGCGGATTGGAGGTAATCTTGGAGCAGTAGAACCTAGAGCCTAGTTTAATTGAAGGCCAGAAGGAGGACCTGGGAAGGGTTGTTTCCGACTTTAAAGATTGTTTTTGTACAGTCGTGGACACACGACGGTGATGGAACATGATATTGACCTAACTTGTGAGGAGCCAATCCATAGCAAGCCGTCTGAGTGTTCCCCTGTGCAAAAGCAGATCATGAAAGAGAAGATCAATAAAATGCTGGAGTTAGAAGTCATAGTACCGTCTCCACCTTTCGGTTTTCGCTGTCGAGTCGGGGCAAAAGTTTGTCCTCATCACGGCTTTAGCTGAGCTCTCTCGTCCAGAGTGATCTCAATAAGCCACCTTTATGTTGTATTCAATTTCATTTCGTTAATGTACGTGTAAAAATATGAGTTCCCAGCTTAAGAGTCTTGTGTCCAACATGTGCCTCTTGATGTAGAGGGAATGAAATTCCGATAGACACGGTAACTAGGTATATGTTGTACTATACTCTGTCTGGTGTTCTGTCGGGTAACCGAGGGCACTTGCTTGTGTCGTGTGATGTCTGTTGTCGAACCGTTCTTGACAAGTTGCAGATCTATCGGCAAGTGCTGAGACGAAAGATTGTCAGAAGAGACGAGCGAAGCTAGTCGACAAGTTATGGCGACAAGCCAGTGGAGCTAGGATCCATCCTCAAGAATGAGATGTGTTCATGGAACTCAACCTACAGCTACATTCTCCCTGTGGCCTTGAAGGCAAACCTGGAGAAACCTGGCGAACAAGCGCGTACGACACCAGAGCAACGTGGAAACAGCTCGTCTTTCCGGCGCATTGTCTGACGGTGGGGGTGCTGTTATGCCTGGGAGTTCACACCGAACGTAAATGCCTCTGCAAAGGCAATCGGTGTCAAGGCCAGCGATAGAGCCCCGTGAAGCAATTGGCGCCTTCCAGTCTAGTGAATCTTACGCAATGCGTGGTAACATCAGTCGTCCATGGGTGTAACCCAGTGCAGCGTCTCCGGATTTGAGGATCATGACGCAGCCCAGCGGCAGGTCCCTTTTGGAGGATTCTGACATCATGGCCAGCGGTGCTTCTGGTTTGACGTTGGTGACGCAAAAGTCCACCCGGTCCCTATAAAAAAAGCCAAGCGGCGCGTCGCCAGCAGCTGACCTATGCGTCAGACAGCAGAAGACGTATGCATCAGAGAAAGGACATCTCGGCTCTTTGAGTCCTTCAGCTGTCGTCCCTAGTGCCGAATATGTAACGCCTTTGCTGTACATAAACCTCGTCTTAACTCACCATCGCCTTTTCCACTCGTCTATCAGCTCTGCACAGAAGCAGTCACGAGCTAAGAAACGCGCTCTACAAAACGGCTGGGGAACTTGGCGGCGAGTTTCGAAGTAGGCGCGCCTTCGGGATCGCGTTGGTGTCGCACCTCGTAACAACCACCACACCGTCGATGAGATACCGCGACGTTTCGCAAGCTGTATCTACATGCCTTTATATGCTGGAGAAAGCACGTTGATTGAAATTTTGATAAAAACGAATTAAAGTATCGCACGGCGGAAACTGCAGGTGCCGAGGAAGAACATTCACACATAGTTACCAGCAGTACGGTCGGTGGCATCGGCCTGCTCATCCGTTATGGGGGAGTTTTCTAGGTTCTGTCAACTGAGCCACAAGTGTAATTGTGCTCGAAAACGTTCATTGCAGGTGTTAGTTGACCCTCGTGAGGCGATTCGTTTTTTTTTGGCAGCAGCGGCAGCACCCATCGTGCACGGACTCACGCTCGTCTTCTGTTTTTTACACAGATAACCCAGAGACAGCCCTGAAATTGATTCCCGGCCCGGATTCCCACAGCGCATGTCCGTGTATTCGACTACTTTGCGCCCCGGATTAGCTGCCCCGACCGCACCATGGCCACTGTCAACTGATAGGCGCTACTGTCGCCGATCCAGCTTATAAGTGGTTCAACCCGGAGCGGCCCTCACTTTTTGGCAGCAGCGGCAGCACCCATCGTGCACGGACTCACGCTCGTCTTCTGTGTTTTACACAGATAACCCAGAGACAGCCCTGAAATTGATTCCCGGCCCGGATTCCCACAGCGCATGTCCGTGTATTCGACTACTTTGCGCCCCGGATGAGCTGCCCCGACCGCACCACGGCCACTGTCAACTGATAGGCGCTACTGTCGCCGATCCAGCTTATAAGTGGTTCCACCCGGAGCGGCCCTCACTTTTTGGCAGCAGCGGCAGCACCCATCGTGCATGGACTCACGCTCGTCTTCTGTGTTTTACACAGATAACCCAGAGACAGCCCTGAAATTGATTCCCGGCCCGGATTCCCACAGCGCATGTCCGTGCATTTGACTACTTTGCGCCCCGGATGAGCTGCCACGACCGCACCACGGCCACTGTCAACTGACAGGCGCTACTGTCGCCGATCCAGCTTATAAATGGTTCCCCCCGGAGCGGCCCTCACTTTTTGGCAGCAGCGGCAGGACCCATCGTGCACGGACTCACGCTCGTCTTCTGTGTTTTACACAGGTTAGTTTTGTTGCTGAGGAAATTTTTTTTTTCAACTGTTGATGTTTCCGCTGCCTCTGCTGCTGCCAACGTGTTATTATGTCATCTGATGGGCAATGCGCCGCATGCCACAAGTGCTTGTCTGCTCCCGAGTGTATAATTCATTGCACTGATTGTTCTTGCAAATACCATACAGGAGTATGTTCGGGAGTATCGGAAAAAACAATCAAAACGAAGGGAGAGGCATACCGTCTAGCTTGGCGGTGTCCCACTTGCAAGAGAAACAAACTACGCGACCCAGTTAAGAAACCAAACGAAGAACTTGAAACACAAGATGTACGACTTTTGTTAGTTACAATTAACGACAAACTTGACCAACTTCTGCCTTTGAGAGATGTAGTGGAAGGTATTGAGGACTCATTGCAGTTCTGGAACGAGCAGTACGATGACTTGCTACGCCAGGTCGAGCAGAATGAGCATCATATCAAAGAACGCAGGCGCCGGACAGAAAAGCTTGAGACCCAGAACAGTAATGTAAGTGAAATGGAAGCTGAAATCGACAATCTGGAATGGAGAAGCCGGCGTCTCAATCTAGAATTCCATGGCATCATGCCTATGGAAAACGAGGACTTGCTGAACAAAGTAAATGCGCTGGCGCCTGACGTTGAGCTTCCGCCCCTTCCAGACGATGCCGTAGTAGCAATTCATCGTCTTCCATCCAAGAAAGGAAAAATATCGGGCATAATTTGCCATTTTGCAAGGCAGGCAGATAGGGACAAGTGGCGGAAAAAACAGGAATAAACTTCGCGGCCGTGATGATCACCTGTACATACTCAAGAACCTAACTAAACGAACTCGTGCTTTGCTTCAAGAAACAAAAAGCTGGGCAAAGGGTGTTAACTTCAAGCACGCATGGCACAGCAACGGGCGAGTTCTTGTTCGTAAAGACGATAAGGACAAGGCTGTTGTTGTCACATGCATAAGCGACCTAGATAAACTAAGCTAAACACTGCAACGGCCAAACCATTAACATGAACCATAAAAATACCGAGTCATATGTACTACCGCGTGCCTTTGAAAAACACATAGGAAAGGAATTCATAAAAACCTTCAAATGTTTCCACTTGAACATACGATCAGTAAGAAATAAAGAATCAGATCTGTCATTATATCTTGAACAAATCAAACAATCATTCAATGCAATATTGCTAACCGAAACCTGGTCCACTGATGAGACTACCGTTTTTCGCATTCCATTGTATAACACTTTCTACTTAAACCGCTCCAAAAGCCGAGGTGGTGGCATATGCATTTTAGTAAAAAAAGAATATACTTGCGAATTATTACAAGAGCTGTCTGCTTGTACAAACGATAGTGAAATAATGACGATAAAAGTAGAAAACACTGTTATAACAGTCTGATACTGTCCTCCAAGTGACTCGGTGTCAACTTTTCTCGATAAGCTAGAACAATGTTTTGAATTTTCTACTCGAAATCGCCTCTCTTTTATCTGTGGTGCAGCTTGTTTTTTTCTCGTATTCTTTTCATAAGCTCAAGGCTAACCCATGGTTTCCGTATGTTTTTACGTCTTTTAATATGCACATAAGGAAAGCAAGATTCATAGATAGAGCTCAAAAAGGCGAGAAATGTTTCATAGAAACTGTTTGCGTCATTACAAGACAACACATCATACCAATCCACTAACTCCATTCTCTCCCGAAACGTCAACAAGGCATGTTCCGACATTTTTTGCACTTTTTGTATTGGCTGCCGTATCTTCCGCACGTTTTGTTTACAGCAAATGAATATCGACAAGTGATCGCCGAGGTCACACGTCAATACACCAGCTTTGATCTTATCGATGTCTAAATTGGTAAAAAACATATCAATAAGGGATGATGACTCAGTGGTCACTCTTGTGGGTACATCTATTACGTTTATAAGACCGTAAACCTTCAACAGTACATTCAGCTTGCATGCCGTGGCATCATTTTTCAGTGTATCTATATTTAGGTCACCATACAGGCAATTCATTAAATACAAAGACCCAGACCTATTTCGAGACTTCAAAAAAAATCGTAACTGCCTCGACAAAGACTTAAAAAAAGCGAGGTGTGACTATTACTCTAACCAATTTGAATCTGCTGACGGGCGCGCCCATCTTATCTGGAAAAGATTAAATTCCATCTTAAAACGTAACATCCCATCTGATAAAGTGAGCGAAGTGATTGTGAACGACGTACAGCTGACAGGGAAGTCCCTGGCAGACGCGTTTAATCAATACTTTGTAGGGGTTTCACAGCCTGCTACAGTGCAGAATGACGTTGAAAATATTGCGCATAACAGCAGCTCTATTTTCCTGAAACCAGTTATTGAGGCTGAAGTAGTAAATATAATTCATAACTTAAAAACCAGTACGGCTAAAGATATCGATGGCTTCCAAATTAAACCCATAAAGTACACCTCCGATTTGCTAGCACCCATACTTACCCACATTTTTAACCTATGTTGGTGCCAGGCTGTTTTCCCCCGTAAAATGCAAGTAGCCCGTGTAACAGCTTTACACAAAAAAGGAAACAGAAACGACATGGTAAATTACCGTCCCCTGTCTATACTGCCGGTCATGTCAAAGGTGTTAGAAAAAGTTATTTTAAATCGTCTTACAGATTTTGAAGAGAAGCACAGTCTCTTAAACAGCTCACAGTTTGGCTTCCGCAAAGGACTTAGTGCGGAGTTCGCATTGCTAAAACAAAAAGAGTCACTTTTGGCAGCGCAAGAACGAGGAGAATTGGTTCTTGGGCTGTTTATTGATTACTCTAAGGCTTTCGATCACATAAATCACCAAATTCTAATTAAAAAGCTTGACCGTTACGGTTTTCGAGGGAATGCCGCGCACCTGATTACGTCTTATCTGGAACATCGGAAACAAAGTGTTCATATCGACGACTGTTTTTCCGATATATTGCCTTTATCTTCTGGTGTACCACACGGGAGCATCTTGGGACCATTTCTTTTTAATATCTATATTATTGACGTGGTCAGCATTAGCCCTAGCGCTGAATTTATTATTTATGCTGATGACACCAGCATATTTTTACGAGGAAATTCGGCGGACAAATTAGTTGGCAAAGCAAATTTTGTATTGGAAAACCTAAATAGCTTGACTGTGAAAAACCATCTTAAAATAAACACGAGCAAAACCAAATCTGTAATATTCAGAAGTAAAAATAAGAAGGTAACATTGACGCAACAAATACTGCTGAATTCGACCCCGGTTGATATTGTACCCAACATTAAAACACTAGGAGTGGTCTTCCAGGAAAACCTTTCATGGAATGAGCACATCGACACAATATCAAGTAAGTTATCTCAAATAGTGGGACTAGTCTACCGGAATCGCCTGATCCTTCCGAGACATGTAATGATATTAATTTACAACTCTTTATTTTCCTCAAGAATTAACTACTGCCATCTAGTTTGGGCATCCACTAGTCAAGAAAACATACAAAAATTGTATTGTCTACAAAAAAGATTTCTACGTGCAGTAGAGGACGTGCCTTCACATTTTCACACCTACCCATTGTTTGAAAAGTATAACGTAATGCCTTTTGAGAAGATGTACAACTTTAGATTAACGAAAGCCTATAAACAAGAATTAAAGGGGAAACATGTATTTTTGACTGAACTTGCCAACTTTAAAAGAAATTGTCAGCCTTATAAAACGCGAAACTGCGAAATTTGAACTGTTAAAACTTGTAGAACAACATATGGGCGACATACGTTAGGAAACAGACTTCCGAGGCTACTAAATGCTTTATATGAATTTAACTTTCAGCTGGAAAGCAAGACTTTCAATGCAATACGTTCCTTTCTTGCAAATAATTACATTGACACTATATAATATCTCGCGCATGCCTATCAGTGTCAGCTATAGAGAATATGTCGGTGTACGCTAGGCATGGCGATTTGTAACCACCTCATATTTTCTCATATTTTTTTTTCGGTCGTGTATTGAATGATTTGTGCAATTATATATCTATAGTGTACTCTATGTAAATTACAAAGTTATGTTAATCTGCATGCATGTATTATGAAGGTAATCTATATGTACTGAGCTATTTAGTACATCCGTTGGTGTATATTTTTCTTTTGTGTATGGTTTGTACGCAAGACGTGGTTATTTGTAGTGGGCTCGCATTTTCCTTCGGGTCCTGTACTAAGTTATTTATCTGTTCAGTACATATTTTTTTTCCTTCTCTTGTTGTTATTATTGTTGTTGTCTGTTATGTACTGAGAACACCGTTGTACGCTGGTGCCAAAACGGGGGCCCGCAGCTTCGTCAAGCTATCCTTGCGATGGCTTTTTCTGCCGGCCTCCGGCATTGTGTACTATGTACATGATGTCAATAAAGTTCACTGTTCACTGTTCACAAAGTTCCCGCCCGAACCAGACGATCCACGCACTGGAGCAGTGGCTGCTGCAGCGTGCGCAAATAGTGAAGTCCACAAGCTGACGTCACACGCAAGAAGTCGCCACTACAAGATTTTGTGACGAATAGGGAACCACTGCTGTGATTGCCGCAGTGCCCTGGTGGTCAGAGCGCGCAAGTAGCGGTCTCTCCCACTGGCGAGAGTAGTGGCTGGTAGATGCAGTGCGGGCGTGCCACGCCGAAACAAAACCAAAGGGCGCTTGTGGTACAGATGTTATTGAAGTGCGACAATTGTTAGAAATGAGGGAGTACGTATCATTGTACGTTTTTCCTTTCTTTCTTATATAACAATAAGCAAATTGGGGGGGAAGGGGCGCTGCATCCAAGCAGTCAGACGAGCGAAGTATGTTGTGCTCTCGCTTTTCTGGCTTCAGTAGTGTCGGGCTGGCTTCTAAATCAAACGACGCATGTCTGCTATATTTGTTCAAATGTGAAGACGGCCCCCACTGAAAACCCGGGCCAAACTATCGAACCTAAGTGGTGTTTTGTCGGAAAGAAAGCGAGCGTCTTATGTAGCATACGGCTTATGTATTCTTTTATACTGGCCTACTAAGTGTTCAGTCGTGCCCCTGAGGGCAAACGAAACTTCTCATATATCGATCCATCTGACCACCATCAAAAAACTTTATCTAACGCCACAATGTGAAGTGATTGATACGATATGCAGGTAGTCGATTATTTGTAAGCAGTTACGCGTGTAAAGGACAGCTACCTTGTTCACAAGATTTGTGTGGGAGCGCTTTCGCCTATGCCGCTGAGTTGTTAAAAAAGATACTATAGCAGTGAATATCCAATAGAGAGATGCCTTTTTTAAAGCGATTCTTTATGCGGAAGACAATGTTCTAGTTACAAAAAAGCAGCGCACTTTTCAAATCTTAGCTTTTTGAAGTCAGGCGAGGTGGTAAGCTTATTTTTCAGTGTATGCCATGACTAAGCAGCATCAGAATTCATGACTTGCTAGAGAATTACCAACTGTCTTCAATTTTTAGTTGTCGTTCAATTCGCCTAAAGCACAGTTTCAGTGTTTTGCGCTTGCCTATGTCGGCTTAAAATAAAGGTGTCTGCTCAACATCAATAATTGCTAGGCTTTCATTTGCCAAACAAGATATCCTTTTGAGGCATGCTGTAGTGCGTGTATCAGGCTTATTTGTGACTGCTTGGTGTTCTGCAATGCTCACATATATCTTTCTTCATAGGTGGTTTTTTTCGTATTTGACTTCAATCTAATGCGGCCGCCATTGTCAGCATAATATAGACCTTCTTCTGTCTACATACAAGGGCCCTCGGTGACATCCGGCATCCGGTTAAATCGGCCGATTTGCGTAAATAGCATCGGTGGGCAAGAAAAGCTTTAAAATATAGCCCAGTGATTTTTTACCGTTCTTTCCCCTATTTGGCCAAATATATTTATGTAGATGTTCTTATCAGCAAAATAAAATCAATCAATCAATTTCAATCAATCAATTTATTCAGCTTCTTTGGATACAATGTAACATCTTTAGTAGTAAGTAATACATTCGGAGGTCCCATAGTTTCAGGAACTGACGGGGGGACCTCCTAATACTAGAACATGTGTAAGTTGAATAACGTGGGCAGCATGAAAAAAGCGTGCTCTGATAGCAAAAAAAAAAAATACATGTATAAAATTTACAGGAAAGCTAAAGGAGCTACATAAGAAGAGTAAAAGCAAGAAATGAACAAAAAAAAAAAAAAAAAAGACAAAAAGCAACAAAAAACTGGCATGGTATTTAAGTCTATGACTGTAATATACGCTGGAAAATAAAAACACAGTTATAAGGGAAATCTTCATGACACAGGCGTCATGAATTCATCAAAACAAAGTGAACATAGTAAGTTTTAACACAATAGCAGCATATAAAATAGTGAATACCAAACGCTATAATAATTACGGCTACAAAACAAAAGCAAGATTAATTCATATCGGTAATAATAGCAAATATTCAGCAAATGATAGCAAAATATTCAGCAAATGATAGCAAAATATTCAGCGGTAATGGTAGCAAATCAAGCATGCGCGAAAAAAAAAAAAAAAAAATGGCAGATCCCTGAGTTAGTGTGCCTGCCCACATAATTTGCCGAGACAGTATTTTTTGTGAAGGCTTTGAAATGTATGTACAGAGGATGCTGATTTAATTTCGTATGGTAACGAATTCCAAATGGATATGCCTGAAAAAAGGGCTGTTAGTTTCGCGTAATTTGTTCGAGCGGCGGGAAGAAGTAGATTGTCGTTTGAAGAGAACCTCGTAATGTTAGTGTTGACAAAAAATTCATTTGAGTAAGCCGGAATGGAGGTGCCACATCTCTTTAGCCGAAAAATAAATAGAGATAGTTTTTGTTTAAGTAGTTCTGAGAGTGGCAAAATATTTAGATTTTGGTATAGCGGTTTAGAGGGGGTAAAAACATTACTGAAGGTCATTAGTCGTATAGCTTGGTTTTGCAGGCGTTGAAGGGAATCGAGGTGACAAAAGTAAGTATTAGCCCAAGATGATACACAGTAAGACAGATGGCTATGAATGAAAGAGTGATAAAGTGAACGAATAATGGGCCTTTCGAAATAATTACGTGATTTAATGATTACGTGTATGCCAAAAGAAACTTTATGCATTAGTGAATGAACATGAATATTATATTTTAGGTGCTCATCTAATGTCACACCCAGAAACCTGGCGCTGTTAGTAACGGGTATTTCATGATAAGATATTTGTTTGAACTTGTCGCACGTTCCTTTTATCTGAAAAACTAGCAAAAAACTTTTCTTGTTCCTGAAATACTTGAAAATGCGTGGTCAGTTTCGACGTTAGGAGCTGGTAATTGAGGTGAACAGAAGTTTTCATGTGGTACAACTCTTGCAATCTTGAAGCCTTCTACAGCAGGATACCGGACATGCTATGCGGCCATGGTAGTTTGCTTGATCAACGTTACCGTGTATACATACCGTGGGCAAGGCGTGCATACGATGCCAGAAAAAAATTCCTGCAGCTACCACTTTCTCTGTTTTTGTTTGGTTTTTTTTCTGCAGATGTGGGCAGCGTGGTATTGTAGAAGCACGGACTTATCATTGGGGGCATGTCACCCTGCACAAGTTTTAACACAGAACCCAGCATGCAACCAGAAAATCAGCGGGAAGCAGTCGCCATCATGCCACAGAATTCTACTTTCGCTGCCATATGCATAGACGCAGTCCGCTTTGCAGGGATTCTCTACATTTTTCAGTTCTTTTTTGTGTGAGAGTAGCCTTCGAGCAAAGTTATTTTTCTGAACCACAGTGCAGTATTACTGGAGCAATGGTTTTCCCGGCTGTTTGCTCATAAATAAATCACAGCAGTGGTACACACGGTAGCTCTGTCTGTAGTACACGGTTGCCTGTCGTCTGGGCGCGAGCAGCGGAGTTGTGTCGCGACTGTCCACCAGGTGCCATTTTTTGGTGCGCCACCTATTCAGCGTTGGTATCCCATGAACGCAAATGCTACACCAACGCTAGCCGCACATACGCTTTATTGAGACCGTGGCAAGTCACGTCCAAGTCAAGGAGGTGGGGGCTCCGGTTGCTAGGGGCGAGGATAAGCGCGCACACCCACAGCTGTTGCTCACAGCTGCGGGCGTGCGTGCAGCTGTGATATAACTGAGCTGTGGTATAACCGAGGCAGAACAAGTTGACTTGCAAAGGCTGGTGGCGTTACGTCATGCTTTTTGTTTTTTTCTCTATAGTTATAATCCGGCCTTCAGTGCCAACAAGACAGTGAGCCCCACTCTTCAGCGTTGTGTTCATGGAAACAACTCCAGTGCCACGTGTACACGCATCTGTGAGTGAGAAGAGAGAGAAACAACTTTATTAATGGCATAGCAAGATCAGTGAACTTAATTTACCGGTGATTCGAAGGGTGGTGGCCAAAATTGTGCCACAAGCTTTTCGGCCCAGTCAACCACTTTTGCCTGAAGACGGTAGTCAGCGGACGACAAGAGCGAGTCCCATGTCTCGAGGGAAGAAGCTGACAGTAATGTTATTGATGCGGTTTACCATCGCATTCACAAAGAATGTTATTTTCGGTAGTTTTTGTGCAGCCGCAATGTCGGCAGTTTGGTGTAATTTCTTCTGGATAAATTGTAGACAGCCGATGAGAACTGGGCAAAGAATCTGTTTGGATTTGCCTCCAGATCGTGGCCTGTTACCTTGACATATCTGCATGTGGGGCCACCTATGTCTCGCGGTTCTCTCGGTAATATGCTGTAATTTCACTATACGTGGTGATGCCTTCCTGCGGGAAGTGTAGGGTGGAGGGGTTCACGTCCCCGTTGATTAAACCTCGGGCTACGCGGTGAGCCCCCTCATTCTCTGGATATCCCGCGTGAGCGGGCACCCTTATAGGTTGTACTTTATTGTCTAGTTTCTTATTTTTGATAATCTTGGCCGTGATCGGTCCAACACAGCCCATCGTAAAATTCATAGGCGCTCTTTTTCAATAACTCAGGATTAAATTAGTAGCCGTAATTGAGGTGCTCAGCGCGATGGCGGCTTCTTCTGCGTCTAATGCTGAGGCCATTTTCACGGTGGCTGCAGTAATAAGTTCCCCATTGCCGGTCACCGCGCATATGGTGTAATGTCCTCTCGCTTGTCCAGCAGCGTCAACATACAAAATGTTTGGGCGACCCTGAAATCGTTTTGCGTGGTTTTCTGGTCTTGCCTTTCGTCTCTCGTCATGTATTCCTGCCAGCACATTTTTGAGCAGGGGTTTAATTATAATGTCTGCACGAGTTGCTGCTGGCAGAAAAACCTTGTTGTTGAACGTGCAACTGGTGCGTTGCAAGACGGTTGAGTAGGTGCAAGCCTGCTTTGGTACGTGAGAGCTCCTTGCGTATCTGGGAAGCCCTTTGGCACGTTTATAGGTTCGTCTAATTAGCAAGTTTAGTTTTTCCACATCCTTCTTTCTGACTTGGTAGTAGGGGACCGAGTAGGTGACTCGACTGATTACAAAAGCGGGGCTTAACTTGCATAGGTAGAGTTCCTTCATTCCCTTATTTTTCGTTGCCACTCTCCTTGAAAGCCTGGTCGTTTGCTGTACGGATGCCTGTAACTTGTTGATACCTTCTGTGTTATGAGTGTTATGCTGTATAAGCATTCCTAAAAGCCTGATTATGCGAACAGTGGGGTCAACGTTCCCATTTACTGTGATATCGATTGCGGAGCGTGCTCCACTGTGGGAGTCATCCTTCTTGTTTTTGGTTCTGATTATTAAGAGCTCGGATTTGTTGGGAGAAACACTAAGGCCCACTTTCTTTACGTGCTTCTGTACAGTGTCGGCGGCTGTTTGCAACACGACACAGATTTGCCTATCTGAGCCTGTGCAGGTCCATATGGTAATATTGTTACGGAAGAATACAGACGCCGTATCGACGAGGCTGTGGATGAAATATATTTCGAACCAGCAGCAGCGGCGTGACCGGTAAACCAGGCACCGAGCGGAGACCACTCTTCGCCCTCTTCGTAAGGCACAGACGCGCATATTACCAAAAATGTCAACATGCATGTAGTATGATCCCCGGCGGCAGAAACGCCGTCTTGGCGCATCTAGATGTCAAAGTCAGCTGGAAAGTGGTAAGGCTTCAAGCATACCACATGTACAATCTCGGTGGTCTGTGGGGCTGTTGAAGGCGATGAGGCAGCAGGAGCGATTTCGTATGTCAGGAGTAACCTTAATATAGACTCGATATGGACCTGTGTAGCGGGAAAGAAGTTTTTCCGACAAGCCGACTTGACGGGTCGGGGACCACAGCAGCACCAATGAGCTGAGCAAGAAGTGCACGTTCTGGTGCTGTTGATCGTACAAACGCCGCTAGTTCTCTTGAGAGGCGAGAAAGTGAGTGCGGGCGATTTCACGTGCGTCGGCAGCCCGAGTGATATCGTCAAGGGCATATTCGCTGGTTGTTGTCGCGGTAGACGGACTGAGTGTATGTAGCGGTAATGTAGGTTCTCGGCCGAGCAACAGAAAAAATGGGGAGTTAGTGTCAATGTCATAGCGGGAAGAATTGTAGGCAAATGTGACATACGGCAACGCGAGATCTCAGTCGGTGTGATTAATAGAAACATACTTAGCGAGCATGTCTGAAAGAGTTCAATTTACACGTCCGTGGGTCAATTGGTTTGCGGGTGGTATCACGTAGTCAGCTTGTGTCTTGTTTGACAGGACTGCAAGATGTCGGCTATGACCTTCGACAAAAAAGTGTGGCCACGGTCGGTAAGCAGCTGCCGTGGGGCTCCATGTTGCAAAATCACGTCCTTGAGGAGGAAGTCGGCGAAATCTGTGGTGCAGTTTGTTGGAAGAGCTCGTGTGATGGCATAACGCGTGGCGTAGTCGGTGGCCACAGCTATCCACTTGTTACCCGAGGAAAACAAAAGGAAAGGGCCAAGTAGGTCTAAGCCAACGCGGAAGAACGGGTCTGACGGAATGTCAAGTGGTTGAAGGCATCAAGTGAGAAGTGTCGGCGGTGTTTTGTGGCTCTGGCATTTCTCACAAGCCACAACGTATCTTCTGACTGAGCGTACAAGCCCTGGCCAAAAGAAGCGTCGGCGTATTCGGTCGTAAGTGCGCGACGCTCCAAGGTGACTGGCAACTAGTCGAAAAGTCATGAAGTTTATTTAGAACTTCTGAGCGCAGGTGTTTCGGAATTACAAGCAGCAGCGCCGGTCCATCTGGCTAAAAACTTTGGTGGTATAATACACCATCGTGGACCACGAATGAGCGATGAGACTGATTGGAAGATGGTGATTCGAGGCGCTCAATGATAGTACGCAAGGACGCACCATAGCGCTGCTCGTCACCGATAGATGTCATTTGCGAAAAGGAAAAGACGCAAGGCTCGGTGTCGGTGTCAGGCATCGTGCTCGACTCAGCAACCGGGTAGCGGGACGGGCAGTCTGCGTCATGGTGTAGGTGTCCGGACTTGTACGCCACTTTGCCGGTATATTCTTGCAGTCGCAGAGCCCAGCTCCTGAGCCGGCCAGTAGGATCCTTCAGTGACGAAATTCTACAATTAATTATTTTTTATTTGTTAATACTGTCAACCCTCATAGAGGGTCATAACCGAGAGGACATACATAAAGCATGTACAGTGTTCATAAAGTTTGTTAATACCTTGACAACTCACAATAAAAATTAGTATTTTCTTAATTAAAAACCTAAGATTCAAATAACAATTCAAGAACTATTCAGAATTCCCAGTCATTTTTCAAAAACTGCTATGAACATTAAGTCGCTAACATCACTTGGCACTGAGAAAAAAATTAATTTACCAATCACGTGAATTCGCTTCTACAGCCTTTTTGAAATCCGTGACATCTTCTAAATGAAAAATTTCGTTCGGCAATTCGTTCCACATTTCTATGACATCTGCAAAGAAAGAATATCGAAATGTGTCAGTATTGGTAGGGTATGGTTTTAAGACGCGATCGTGGTTAGTTCGGGGATTTTTTTCCCTGGAGGATGTGAATATTTGAGCTTATCTATCTTCAGTTGATCGTGCATTATTTGAAACAATAAGATCCGCCTATATTTCTATGTAGCTCAAGGGAATTTAGGTTACATCTCCATAACATCAGTGCGACTGATTTCTTCCTTCGGTACGTTGAACAAATAAAGCGCGCCACTAGTCTGTATTTTTTCTAGCTTCTCCTTAAGCATAGTGGCCTGTTATTACAGAGAAATTCATGCCATATCAATATGGGCCAAACTTCGTGACTGCCCAAACAAGAGAAAGACATTCTCGCTCTGTTATTGAATAGTTGCACTCGGCAGTTGCGTTAAGGCGGCTAGCGTAGGCGATAACTCGGTCGTGTCCCCGCTGGCCTTAGACTCGGACGACTCCAATCCTGTAGTCACTCGCATCGGTTCGGACTTCTGTCGGAGCGTACGGGTCAAAGTGGGTCACTATAGGTGGAGTTGTGAGGAGGGTGACGAGGTGAAAAAAAGTGGCAGCTTGAGCGGAAGCTCACGTAAAAGTCACGTCTTTCTTCAGAAGGTCGGTGAGTGGTTGAGCGATCGTTACAAGATCTTTCACAAACCTTCTAAAATTGGAACAAAGTCCCAGAACGCTCCGGACAACCTTCACAGAGTGGGGTGCACGAAAGCTCGTTACGGCACGAATTTTCTCCGGGTCAGGCTGCATACCTGATGCGTCGACAAGGTGGCCCAACACCGTAATCTGCTGGCGGCCGAAGTGACCATTCTACGAGTTCAGTTGAAGGTAAGCAGTGGGGAAGATGTCGAGGACCACTGACAAACGCTGGAGGTGTGTCTCAAATGTATGCGAATATACAAGGACATCATCCAGGTAGCACAGACATGTTGACCACTTGAACCCTTGTAATAGCGAATTCATCATACGCTCAAACGTGGCTGAGGCGTTGCATAGCCCAAACGGCATCGCCTTGAATTGGTATAGGCCGTCGGGAGTTGCAAACGCAGGCTTTTCTTGGTCTTTCTTGTCCACCGCAATCTGCCAATAGCCAGAACGTAGGTCAATTGAAGAAAAGTATCGCGCGCCATGGAGACAATCGAGGGCGTCATCAATTCGGAGCAAAGGATAAATAACCTTTTAGAGATTCGATTAACATGACGGTTATCGACGCAGAAGTGCCACGTGTCATCTTTCTCTTTAACGAGCGCAACAGGGGATGCTCAAGGGCTCGAGGAGGGCCCCCCTGTGACTAAGGTACTCGGCTGCTGACCTGCAGGTCGCCAGTTTGAATCCCGGCTGCGGCGTCTCCATTTCCAATGAAGGCAGACGTGTTGTAGACCCGTGTGCTCAGATTTGGGGGCACGTTAAAGAACCCCAGTTGGTCTAAATTTCCGGAGTCCTCCACTACGGCGTCTCTCATAATCATATTGTGGTTTTGGGACGTTGAACCCCACATATAAATTAAGGGCTCGAGGAAGGTTCAATAATTCCTCTGTCTAGCATCTTGTTGACTTCTTCTTGAATTACTTTATGCTCTGTGGCAGACACCTGGTATGGTCGGCGGTGAATGGGAGGAGAATCAGCAGTATGATTGATTTGTGGGGTTTAACAATCAGCAGTATGAATGCGGTGATTCACGAGCGAAGTATAACAGAGTGGACTGGTGTCGGTGTCAAATATGTTGCGCTAGGAAGCCAGAAGGCGGAATAGGGCGTCGGATTGGTCACGTTTCACTTTGGGGTTGATCATGGGGCACAAGGCCGCATCGAGGGTTGTGGCATTCTGCAGCTGACATGGAAGATCGCAGCACGCGTCTGCCGCAAAAGCGGTGACGTTGGCTCTATTAAGGGTTGAGGCGTGGCGACTGAAATTCCATGTTGTAGTACTTGCTGCGTGAAACCAAAATTGATAATGAGAAGACATGTTCGGTTAGAGGCCATGGTTACAATGGAGTGTGGCATAGTGAAGTCGCGCGCCAGGAGAACATCAGTAATTGGCGTGACGACATAATCACCGTCAACAACGGGTGAACTTGTTACCAATTCAAAGAATTTGAGGGATTTTGGCGGTATCTGACTGAAGTCTGTGGTACAGAGACTTTTCGGCAGCCAGGGACGAGAATCTGGAAAAAGAAGAAGTTCTAAACAGAAAGTGCCGGCGGAACAGTCGATCAGAACAGAATGCGTCGATAACAAGTCCATCCCAAAGAGGAGGTCATAAAGGCAATTGTCGAGTACGGTAAACAAAACAGCAACATGGCGGCTGGCAAGGCTAATACGAGCGGTACACATTCCAATGACGGCCCCAGATGCACCATTGGCGACACGAACGGCTTATGTTGTGGCAGGCGTGAGTACTTTTTTGAGGCGGCGACAGAGACGAGCACTCATTATAGACACCTGAGCTTCAGTGTAAGCTAAAGCCATCAAAAAGGACCGTCCACATGCACTTCCAGCAAGTTCTTATAAGTAGGCAGCATCAACGGAGTATTTTGGTCAGTCGCACTTGATGCAGCACTGCCTCCAGGAGCTGCATAATCTAGCTTTCCATTCAGGAAGATCCATAGTTAGTAGGCAATGGATAGCGACGGGGTTGGGGCGACGGAGAACGGCGGCGTTGCGGTGATGGTGGACGAGTGGCCGAGTGGCTGTGAGGTGCGTCAAATGGAGGATACTCACAGCTGGGCAAATACCAACGGGGGTTTGCGTATGGCCGAGCAGAAGAAGAAAATTGACTCCAATGGGTGGGGGGGGGGGGGCGGGAGGCGTCCAAGTGCTGTGGCAGTAGTGGGAGACATGGCCAACTCGGTGACAGTGGAAGCAGATTGGCTTGTCGTCTGCTGTTCTCCATTCCGTCGGATTGCGGGATCTGGGCAGAGAGTGTAGGTCATGGCGTGGTGCATTTATTGGCATCGGTCTGTAGTCCGATCGGAAGACGGAGCAGGTGACAGGAAACCAAGGTTAGCAATTTTTCGCCTCATGACTGCCGGAGTAACTGACACCGCCGGAGGTGTTTGCTCGGTGCCCTGGTCAAGTAGAAGTGGATGAAATGGTGCTGGATGGGCCGCCTCAAGCTCGCGCTGAACGATGCGTATAACATTCTCGTGTAAGGGTGGTGCGCTGCCGAGATCGGTACAGGTTGACGTGACAGCCGTGTTAGAGAGCCGCAAAAATTGAGGCCAAACTTGGCGGTTTTGGGCCATTTCGGAGTGGCGGCATTCCTTAATAAGGAGATTGATGGTCATGACGTTGTATACGAGCAAGTTGAAAGCGTCGTCCATGATGCCCTTGAATACGTGGCCCACCTTGTTTTTCTCGGTCATTTGCTCGTCCACTTTGCGGCACAACGTGAGCACGTCCTCTATGTACGAGACATACGACCCGGTTGATGTCTGTACAAGGGTGGCGAGTTCTTGTTGTGCGGCCATTTGTCGGCCGGACGGCTCCTCAAAGATGTCGCGTAGTCGTTCCTTGAAGATGTCCCAACTGGTGATCTCGGCCTCATGAGCGTCGAACCAACAACGAGGGTGCCATCAAAGTAAAATATTACGTTGGCGAGCATCATGGTAGGGTCCCATCGGTGAGACAGGCTAACGCGCTCGTACATGTGGAGCCAGTAGTTGACGTCAAGGCTAGGCTGGGCGGAAAACGTACCGGGATCATGGCGGTGGGACATCGCAAGGTATGTAGTAGCTGGCGCTCCAGCTGAAAGTGGTGGTGGGTTGTTATCATTAGAAGCCATGGCCGGAGGCTGGACGGTGCGGCCACTGCGAAGCTTCGTGGTGAGGGCGGGGAACGTTTCACCTCCACCAAGTATGTTACGGAAGAAAAGACACGCCGTATCGACGAGACTGTGGATGAAATATGTTTCGAACCAGCAGCGGTGACATGACCGGTAGACCAGACACCGAGCGGAGACCACTCTACGTACTCTTCGTCAGGCACACACGCGCATAGGCCCACAATTGTCAATAGGCATGTAACAATATCATCAACATACAGCGAGTGCCTAATGAGGGGGATCTGATCCAAGTGAACGGGCAAGGCACGCATCGTAATGTTAAAGATTATTGTTGATAACATGGCTCTTTATGGAGTGCTTCGTGTTACAAGGTTGATTTTGTCGCTTTTGAGGTCGCCAATGATTAGTTCAGACGTGCGTTCACGCAGAAAAGTTCTGATATATATGTAAGTGCGACTGCTGACGTTCAGTTGGGCAAAGTTTTCAAGTGCAGCTGCATGGGACACATTATCAAATGTTTTAGTGATATCCAGGCCCAGGATGGTCTTGGTAGCCGCTGTATGCCTAGAATTTAATATATCATTGTGAAGTTGCAGCACTATATCCTGTGTGGAGAATTGCTGGCGGAATCTCACCATCGTGGGGGGTAGCAGGTCTCTCGACTATGCATAAGCTGTTGGTCGTCGTAGAATTGCGTGTTTTATTACTTTCCCTAAACATGATGTAAAAGAAATTGGCCAAAGATTTTCCAGACTCAATGTTTTGCCCGGATTGGGAATAAATAATACTCGCGCATGTTTCCAACTTGGCGGTAGTGTTCCAGACGCCTAATTTTTGTTCATAAGGTCAGTATTTGCCGTAATAGACGTATCGTCTTGGTTAGGCAATATTTTGTTAGAAATTTGATTTTCTTCTTGGGAATCCGTTGTACAAGTACTATTGAAAAGAGCACATATTTCTGCCTCGGTTATATCTCGATCTAGCTCATGGTTAGTATTTCCTTAGTATTCAGCATTTGTGACGAGTCTACTTGTGTGTTTAAACACCTGTTTTTTAGTTCTTGCACTAATTCATGGTTGGTGTCCGTGTATTTCTAAACGAGGTGATGCATTTTATTGCGCGACGTGCTTTTAGTCTGCTCAGGATTGAATAAATGCCTGAGAGGCTTCCAGGTGTTTTTATCTCCTAGCTGACCATTGAGCCTAACGCTCAACTGATGCCATTTCGTTTGACTATGTAATTTTAGGTACTCCTCGACGTCCCTGTCAATTTGCGCTACTCGGCGTTTCAACTTTCGATTGTGCATTTGGCGGAGCCATCGGCGATGTAAGCTGGCTTGTGCTTCCCACAGGTGCACAAGCTTTGAGTCCGCGACGGGGCCGTCCCGCTCCATTGGAATTTCGCATGTAGCCCGTTTAGCATCATTAGTGAGATCGGTAGTCTACTTATTGAGATATTCAACAGTGGTGGTGAAGCGCTTGTCTCTCAGGGATTGAAAGACAAACCATTCGTGTGTTTTGCAGTGAATTTTGTTTTTTTGCAGCCTTTAGTGGGTACGTTGATGGAAAGCAGATAATGATCACTTTCTAAATGTCGTTCAGTGTTTTCCCACGTAACTGCGTAAGCCTTAACACTTGTTAAAAACAAGTGTCAAGTCGGGGGTTCTGTTTCTAATAACGCTATTCCCAATCCTGGTTGGTCAGTCCGGGAGCGTGAGTAGGGTAAGATCCAAGTCCCTAATCGTTTCCCATAGTTTAGTGCCCTTGCGGTCCCGTTTAGGGTAGCCCCATTCGATATGCTTGGCATTAAAGTCAACCATTGTTATAAGCTGTGAGTGACCCGCTATTTTGCTAACTTTTCTTAAAAGTGAGGCAACGTGGGTATTAGTATTTTTGGGTGGACTATACAAATATGAAACGTATACGCTGCTGTCTGAGCGTTTGTGGGGGAGAAGTTCTATGAGAGTGTGAGCTATCTTTAATTATTGCAAGTCATGGTAAATTGCCGTGAGATTGCGTTGCACCAGTATGGCAGTTGCCGGTTGCTTACCGGCAGTGATAAGTTTGTCGAATGCGGCATATAACGCGTCCGGTTTGTTTTGATGTCGACCAGGCTTTGCCACTCAAGCCACCAATTGGCTTTGGCAGGCCTAGTCGTATGTACTGTTTTATTTGAAGAAATAAAAGGAATTATTATTATTATTATAATATTATTATTATTATTACTATTATATCCAGACAGTTTCACGGGATAGCCTGTCTGCTGTAACACAATTATAGAGAACTGGTCGGTGGATTGGAGGTGATATTGAAAAGCTGACCGTTTGTTTCGGTAGCTCTTGCAATTCAACTACCAGAAGAGCATGCTAGTCGCGTTGGCCATCCTTTCGTGAATATGGCGTTGCTCTGACAGAATTGGTCGGGGGCATTTTGGGACTTTTGTGAGCAGTGGACTGCGTGGCAGTTGAGGACGGTGTCTGTGATGTGATTACGTCGGCCGCAGCTGCACTCTCGGTCAGAGCGAGAAGCGAATCTGAGCGAGCTGTAAGGTTAGCGAGAGCCTTCCCAAGGGCACCGGTACTCTCAGTGAGCTGTTGGTTTTGAGTTGTTTGCTCCCTAGACATTTTCTCAAATAGAAATTCTAGCCTTTCAATTCAATCATTGATTTGTGAGACGTTCGGGTCTGCGGAGGTAAATACGCCTGTTGGTTCGGCAGTGTTACGTTTTGTGCCCCTGACCGCGTCTACGTCTATTGTGCTAGTGTCTTTATCTTGCTCGGCACAGGCCACGATATGTACGGTACTTTTCGCAATAGTGGCACTAGCTGACGCTTCTTTGCGTTCTATTAGTTTAATTTTATCTTTAGCGGCAGCCAATTGTTGTTGCAATAGTTTGACCTGTTCTGCCAACTCCCTCACCGGTTGGTTTTCGAAGGGTTGTGTTCGCGGCTGTCACTGCTTGTATGTCTGCCAAGCAACGCTTTTTACGTGTGGGACGGCCGGAAGTCTGTTGTGGTGATCCCGAGTCCTTGGCGGGGATCGGGAGCGGTCACCGTTGTCAGGTCTGGTAGCACTGGTGCTCCTTCGCCGATCGGTGGGAAAGATTCTTGATCTTATTGTCGGCAGTAGTACCTATTCTGCGAGTTGGAAAGGTGCTGAGTTTCTTTGTCGGTGCTCTTGTCGTTTCCTGGAAGCTTCCTTTTCAGAAATTGGTATATACAGTGGCGACTGCCGGTTAGGTCGCCGCTTTTACAAACAACGCATGGCGCCGGGCAAGTAAGTTCTTTGCTGTCAGTAGGTAGCGGGTGGTTTTCGCCACAATGACGACAGTTATCTTGTTTCAGCTTCGGGAATACGTAAGTCCTATGATCAGTTTGTCTGCAATTGAAGCATTGATTGATTTGATTGATTTGTGTGGTTTAACGTCCCAATACCACTATATTGTCACAGGTAATGGGTATGAGCCATCAACTGTAGGGGGAATCCATTGGAAGTGAAGAAAGAAGAGGGCTTTTGCGCCCTGGTCTGAGGGCAAGCAAGACGTCGTTTCGTCGCTCTCTGTTATTACGTTCGGGCACTGGTGGAGGTGCTGGGTAAATGCGCCTCGGCTGCAGATTTTCAGCCGACACACCGAGCTACTTGGAGACAGCTACAGCTCCCACGGCACGAAGCAGTCGCCGCCTGCGAGGACTATCTCCCGAGTACGGTCCCCTCTCTCAAGACGAGATGGCAACTTCAAATAACAACCAGGCGAGTCAAACCAACGACGCCTATTCTTTTCTCCCGCATGTTTTTCATGCGCCGCAAACACCACGCTCATTTCATGGAGACATTTATGAAGATGTTGACGACTGGCTTGACCTTTTCATTCGACTTGCCAACATCAACAAATGGGATGAAGCTCGCAAGCTGCGGAGAGTTTACTTTGCGTTAGAAGACTCTGCTAAAACCTGGTACGAGAATCACGAGGGTTCTTTTGCGACGTGGCATGAGTTCAGCCGACAGTTTTGCGATGCGTACCGCAGCACTGAAAAGAAAGAGAGAGCGGAGCAGGCTATCTCGTCTCGGAACCAACGACACAACGAGAGAGTTTCGATGTTTGTCGAGGACATGCTTCGACTCTTCAAGCGTGCTGACCCTGCAATGTCCGAGGAAAAGAAGGTGCGGCATTTAATGCGTGAGGTAAAAGAGCAGCTCTTCGCCGGACTCGTGCGCAATCCACCGACGACTGTGGCAGAGTTCATAAATGAGGCAACCACAATGGAGCGTACTCTCCAGTATAGGTGGTCACAGAATGAACGCCACGACCTGACCCCTGCTGCATGCTTTATCGGGGCTGACAGCCAGAGGCAAGCCCTCACTGAGTTCATAAGAAGCGTCGTGCGGGACGAGCTGCGCCAACTCCAAGCAGCGGGACCCCAACCACCTGTAAGTGATCTCGCAGACTTAATCCGAAATGAGATCCGACACGTGGTCACCCCACTCGCGCCAACAAGACCTGAGGCCCCTGTACTGACTTATGCGGCGGCTCTGCAATCTCCTGCACCACATGGCCCTGATCCCATCATGGGGAGAATGGATCAGGCTAGCCATCGATTCCAGGGCACCTCTTCGACTCCGCCACCCGTTTCAAGGTTTCAGAGTGCACCAACTTATCGTCCGTCTGGATCGCGGCAGAACGCCACAAAGGCCAGCGTGTGGCGTACGTCTGATAACCGTCCACTCTGCTACCACTGTGGCGAAGCGGGTCACGTGTACCGTAACTGCCAGTACCGCCAACTTGGTCTCCGTGGCTTTCACCCAGATGCTCGTTGCCCGCGTTACGGTGAGCGTCCCCGCGACCTCGCAGCGTACCTTACGGGCCAGCAAGCTCCTCGCCTTGGTCCACGCCCCCAATCACGATCTCCATCACTTCGCCGCCCCACGTCACCTAGCATTCCCTCGTCATCCTATGCTCCTTTCAGAGGCCGGTCACCGAGTCCCCACAGGGGAAACTAGAAACCGCGGCATGAACCGGAAAACGCCCGCTCATCGAAGCCTGCCCTACGTGTATCCTCCGAATCTGTTACTCTGCCTCCCCGCAGCAGCCTTTTTATCAACGTTGAATGTGACCAAGACGTCCCCAATGCTGTAATTGCAGAAGGAAATTTGTCTCTACTTTTTGCACAACAAATCTGCGTAGCCCGAGGTATTGTTCAGCCTAGTAGAAAGCAGGCTTGCCTATTAGTCACGAATTTCAGCGACGAGTATCGCCATCTTACCAAATACACTGCAATCGCATACCTTGAGGATATTGCCGACGTCCCTGGTCCCTCAACGTTATCTGCTCTTTCGTCGTGCGATGATTCCGCCATGACATTTGTAAGCAATCTCGACGTAAACCAGGGTCTACCATCTGCACAACGGGAACGTCTTTTGAAGCTACTTGGCTCATTTCGGGACTGCTTCGCTACGACTTCGAAAGTTAACCAAACACCACTTGCCAAGCATCGTATCATCACCGAGCCTACCGAGAGACCCATTCGACAGCATGCCTACAGAGTCTCCCAAAAAGAACAAGACGTTATACGCCAACAGGTCCAGCAGATGCTCAAGGACGATGTCATCCAGCCATCGACCAGTCTCTGGGCGTACCCTGTTGTGTTAGTAAAGAAAAAAGATGGTACTCTCCGATTTTGCGTCGACTACTGAAAGTTGAATAAGATCACGAAGAAAGACGTGTATCCTTTACCACGAATTGACGACTCGCTGGACCGCATTCGCAATGCTCGTTACTTTTCTTCCATGGATCTACGCAGCGGCTATTGGCAAATATCTGTTGATGAGCGCGACCGCGAAAAGACCGCCTTCATTACTCCTGACGGACTCTACGAGTTCAAGGTCCTTCCATTCGGCTTGTGCTCAGCACCAGCTACTTTTCAAAGAATGATGGACACGGTTCTTTCTGGGCTAAAATGGCAATCGTGCCTTGTCTACCTTGACGATGTGGTCGTCTTCTCGGACACGTTTGAGCAGCACGTCCAGCGCTTACAGGCAGTTCTTCAGGCGATTCGAACAGCTGGACTTTCTCTCAAAGCTGAGAAATGCCACTTTGCATTCGAGGAACTGAAATTTCTTGGTCACGTCGTCAGCCACGCCGGTATACACCCAGACCCTGATAAAACGAAAGCTGTTGCCGCATTTCCTGTCCCAACGAACAAGCGCGACCTCCGCCGATTTCTGGGACTCTGCGCATATTACAGACTACACACAGATGCACACAGCTACACACAGTGCTACACACAGATGCCAGCAACGTCGGACTTGGAGCTGTACTGGTTCAATGGCAAAATGGCATAAAGCGCGTGATTGCCTATGCAAGTCGAACACTATCATCTGCAGAGAAAAACTACTCTGCAACAGAAAAAGAATGCTTAGCCGTTGTTTGGGCTATAACAAAGTTTCGCCCTTATTTGTACGGTCGACCATTCAGGGTAGTTAGCGACCACCATTCTTTATGCTGGCTCGCCAACCTCAAAGACCCTTCCGGTCGTCTAGCACGCTGGAGCCTTCGGCTGCAAGAATTTGACGTTACAGTCATTCACAAATCAGGACGCAAACACACTGATGCGGACTGTCTCTCACGTGCACCAATCGGAAGTACTAACGTAGACGTTGAAGAGGACGATACATTCCTTTCCTCTGTGTCAGCAACCAACTTGGCTCAACAACAACGCGACGACATGGAGCTAAGCCCACTGATTGACTACCTCGAAGGCCGAAAACGCAGCCTTCCTCGAAACTTCGCACGTTCGCTGGCCTCGTTCTGCATCAGGGATGGAGTCCTCTATAAGAAAAATTTCGACCATACGCAGGCTACTTACCTACTGGTTGCGCCGACCTCGCTTCGGGACGATATTTTACATGCTTGTCACGACGAACCATCATCCGGACACCTTGGCTACACGAGCACATTGGAAAGAATTCGCCGCTCATACTACTGGCCCCGCCTCGCGAAGACAGTCAAGCAGTACGTCCGCACATGCCGCGACTGCCAACGCCGTAAGACTCCACCTGTCGGACCAGCAGAACTACTACAGCCCATCGCCACGCCGAAGACACCATTCCATCAAATTGGCATTGACTTGCTCGGCTCATTTCCCACCTCTTCGTCTGGAAACCGGTGGATTGTGGTTGCCGCCGAATATTTAACGCGTTACAGCGAAACAAAGGCCCTGCCCAAAGCTACCGCAGCGGAAATTGCACAGTTTTTTGTCACCAGCATCGTACTTCGTCACGGAGCGCCAGCTGTGATAATTACTGATAGTGGTACAGCTTTCACCGCAGAGATGCTTCAAGAAGTGCTGAGAGTAAGTGGTACAGAACATCGGAAAACCACGGGTTATCACCCCCAAACAAATGGACTCACTGAACGGTTGAACAAGACAATTGCAGATATGCTGTCTATGTATGTGGCCGTTGATCACAAGAACTAGGAATATATACTCCCTTACGTAACTTTTGCTTACAATACAGCAGTCCAAAAGAGTACAGCTTTCACCCCATTTCGCTTAGTTCATGGTCGAGAGGTCCCCACAATGCTCGACGCAATGCTCCTTCCCAACAACTTGAGCATGTTCAACACGGACGCTGCATTGTTCGCTCAACGCGCCGAGGAGGCCCGTCAACTCGCCCGATGCCGTATTCAGGCTCACCAAACTGCCGACGCACACCGCTACATTCTCAAACACCGAGAGGTTACCTTCCAACCAAGCGATGAAGTTTGGGTGTGGACTCCCATCCGACAGCGTGGTCACTCTGAGAAGTTGCTTCGGCGCTACTTCGGCCCTTACAAAGTTCTGCGCCGACTCAGTGACGTTACGTATGAAGTTCTCCCTGAGGGCACCTCAAGACGTTCCCGTCGGTTTCCACAAAGTGATGTGGTGCACGTGTCAAGACTCAAGCCATATTTCTCGCGTCATTCATCGAACGTGCACTAACTTACCATACAATGACTATTTTTTTGCCACTTTGGTTTTTTTTATTGTCTTGTGTACTTACTCCTTTCTTTATTGAGTTCTTCTACGACGCCAGCCCATTTTTTTCCCTTACGACGGAGTTGTTGTGTTCCATGGTAGCATCTTTTCTTTCGCATTTTTTTTCTCAACGCTCATTACCAGCATCGAGCCGATGCTTTTCGAGGAGAGGGAGTAATATCACAGGTAATGGGTATGAGCCATCAACTGTACGGGGGATCCCTTGGAAGTGAAGAAAGAAGAGGGCTTTTGCGTCCTGGTCTGAGGGCAAGCAAGACGTCGTTTCGTCGCTCTCTGTTATTACGTTCGTGGCAATATGATTATGAGAGACGCCGTAGTGGAGGGCTCCGGAAATTTCGACCACTTGGGGTTCTTTAACGTGCTCCCAAATCTTAGTACACGGGCCTACAACATTTACGCCTCCATCGGAAATGCAGCCGCCACAGCGGGGATTTGATTCTGCGACCTGCGGGTCAGCATCTGAGTACCTTAGCCACTAGACCATCGTGGCGGGACTGCAATTGAAGCATGCCTCTACCCATTCTCTGAAGGGAAATATCCTGAGCGTGAAAGCAAGGTATCGGAATTGGTTGGGTAGGTTATGAGGAGCATTGGTTAGGACGAAATGTCTGGTATTTCCAAGTCGCCGAGCGCTTACGATGTCGATAGTTGGATTGTGGGCGCGAAGCTCATTGAAAAGCTGGTCATCACTTTCGAACCGGCGCGCATTGAATATTATGCTTCTAACCAAGTTGTCGGGTGCAGGGGCATACACAGCCATGGCACAGGATTAGTCGGATATTTTCAGTTATGTAGTCTTCAGATAAGCCAAGCAATTGCATGGTTCGCATCAGGCATGCTGACAGTGATAGTGTTTTGGGTCGGGTGAATGCGCAACTGGTCGGTGTGAAGACTGCGGGGGAGTAAAATCCGGCAGTGGCGCATAAGGCTTTAGAGAGGCGGCCTGGTCCTAGATCGCCTAGGTGTAATGAAGTCAGCAGTACCAGACTATTTTGTAGTCTTCTGGCGGTAACAGTGGGAGTGGGCGCTGCTTTGAAGCAGGCGGTGGTCGTGCACGGCAAGGAGTCGGTTTGCCGCGCTGAGTGTTGGTGGTCGCACTGTCGGCCCCGTCTGAGCAGTGCTCGGGATCAGGATGGCGATATCAGCGTTGCATGACCAACACAGTAAGTGACCATGATCTGTCATTAAGCTCGTCATCGTTTATGGGAGTTCCTGTTACGACAACTTCCATTTTTTTGTCTGGGACGCTCTCTGGAAGCGAACGCTGACAGAGAAAGGCGGCGTCTTGTCACAGCCACGCTGTAGTTAGGGTAAGCACGACGGCCTAGCGTAGTCGGGCAGGGTGCGTCGCGTTCACAGCAGGAAAACAACGATTTGCCGGTGTGAAGTGGTGATATCCAACAGTGCCTGGTGCCGTCTTGTAGGGTAGGGTCACTTTTCAGACGTAGAAAAGGGACGCTGTAGCGATGCAGCAAGGTGAAAATGCAGAGTCCATGCGAAACATGTCTGTGAGCTCTGGAGATTCCAGCATCTCCCCTATGTTTCCTGTGAGTGAGAAAGAAGGCCTCTACATGAAACCTTTCCCGAAACTCTGCAACGTCAAGCTTAGTACAAAAGTTTGTCTCCTGCAAGAAGAGCATGTCTACGTGATGTGCCCGTGCGAGGTCAAGTACTGCTTGCTGCTTCACCAGATTTCAAAATGCGTGAACTTTGAACGACATAAAAGAAATTGATGCCATTGTTGAGATAAAAGCGAGCAAGTTGCTCAAAGGAAAGAAAGGTAAAAGTGATGAGGACCAAATGCTAAAAGTATATATCACCATCGCTCGTGATTGGGACGTTTGCCGTGGCGATGATCCCACGCGGGGTTTTTCTATGTTCCGTTGTTAGCGGAATTGTTGCCGGTGCTCCCATTGCCTGGCTTTGTACGGCGTTGCGAACTCAAGGGACTCGATGCGTCTGCAGATCGTGCGGGTTTGGTAGAAACCTCGACGTCCGCCAGTTTGCTCCGCGTTGGTGGTTGGATTCTTAGCTGCTTCGTCGATGTCGAAAGCGTAGCGTTCATGTTTTTCAAGGTCGTCGACATTCCAACGTAAGCATTCGGTGTGCTGCCACTGGCGTCTGTCGCTGTCATGGCAGAGGAAATAGAAGCAGTGGTTTCTGCGATGCCTCTTGTTATGGGTACCTGGTCGTCCGGAGTTTGGTACTCCTAGGACACCATTGATGCGCTGCAGTTATGTCAAATTTCGATGCGGCCACTAGTGAAGAAAAATTACTGTACGTATCCGTGGAACTTCCGATTGAGTGTTCATGTTGCTTCTCAGTGGGATGTTCATCGGTAGTTGCCCCGTCTTGCGTACGGGCCCGCTTGATGCGAGTAGCGTATTCCGACTGCACGTCTACAAATTTACCTGTGAAGCTCTTTTCATTCCAGTGTCCGTTTGTCTTGACTCGTGTCGTTTTATTCTAATGACGCAGTACTTCATAGGTTCTAGATTCCTTGGTCACACTTAAGGAGCTTGAGGTGGATTCTTCAATTGTTGGGAAATCTTGACCATTCGGTGATGGCGTCTTCTGAACAGCGTCTGCGTATGATCTGCGCTTGAGACACTCTTCGGTCGGGTGATCACCTCCACACCTTCTGCAGACTTCAGAGAACTTATCCACAGCATGTCCGCACGCGCTGCACCTATGACAAAAAATTTTGCACAGGCCACAGCCATGTGGCCTTCATTGTGCCAACGCGCACAGACGCGACACATGCCATGGTACTCCAACATAACGCGTGCTTAGCCATTTCCATCTTCATCACTTGTACACTGGTAAATGTAGACTGACGTCGTTGCAGAGTAACATATGTTACACTACGTACTTTGCCGAAAGCCTGTACAGCAGAGACGACCGCGTTATCGGCTACATACGGTGGCATCCTGTGCACACTCACAAACACACTTGGTGGGCCGGTGACTTCCACTTGAACTTTTTTCTTCTGAATGACAAAACTTTCATTCACCATGAGCTTGGTGGCTTGTTCCGCTGTCCTCGTTGCTACCAATAACTTCATAGCGCCGAGATGTTGCAAGAACACCCCTTCACTACCGGTCGTCTATTCAAGACGCTCGACGATCTCATCGATGGAGACCGTGCCTTCAGGAACGGTGAACATGAAACAATGGTCTTTTGGCGGGATGCATACTGGCCTCGACAGCATCCTCCCAGAGCACCAGGGGTCGGCGGCTTCTCAGCCGAAGTGCCGGGGAACATGAATGTAGGTGAGACGCCGAAGGGACGCTGCCGAAAAAGTGGACGCACACGCCGACGAGAGCCGCACTCACACACCTAAACACGAAGGGTGACGGTGAAGGAGCGTTTTTCTCACACACCCAACGAGTTTACTGGGGCAACTTTCGCGGCTTAGATAGTGCTCAAGGTGCGTCTTTGTGTTACCAGTTTTCTTTAATAAGCCTCATACTAAAGGCAGAATTTATTGGAGAATAAATCACCAATACTAGTTTTGGTTGATTCTTTATTTGGAAACAACTACCTTTTAACTGTAAATTACCGTACTTAGACAAAAAATCAAAGCCATTTGATGTCTGAGTGGGGTTCACTAGAAATTAGCATGTTTGTAATATCTTTGGAGGGCAAAAGCTGGCTTCACTACTGCACGCAAAGCATTGCAGGAGCTACCATTCCAGCACTTTTTAAAACCTCCATGGCCGTCACGTCGTGACGGCTGCAACCGCGTGGCGTTGAGAAAGTGTCGTTGTTGCTCGAATAAAAACTATCACGCGCTGAAAACGATACTCGGCGAAAACTTTTTGTGGTAGCACAGCCAGGGGTACAATGCCCAAGCATGCCCTTTTAAAGGCGAAGCATTTCTTAGCGATTTCGGCGACTATAATAAGCCCATCTATCCGCTTACGTTTGGGTGCTCGCGTGGTCACACCCTTAACGTGGCGTGAACCAAATTAGCAAAGGAGAGTAGGATGAATTGACGAATATGACGCACTGGTCAAGACAAGAATATTGTCACAATCCCGTCGCATACGTCGTCAAACAATTCCCCCCAGACAGTGGCACATAACCACGGGCGAGTATGTGCCGCTGGTATGCGGGTATGTGCCACAGGTGATTGACAGTATGTGCAGAAACGACGAGATCACACATGGGTAATTTGAACGCGTGAGCGTTAAGCAATACCCGACATTGGTAGCATCGACACAACGAAGGCATAGAATAAACATCAGTATTAAGAAAAATCGTACATAAGCCGCGTTGACACCCCGACGATTGCAAATAATAAATTTCAGGGTCCCAGCAAAAGTATTATCCGAGAATTCTGCATCGCAGTCAAGCATTCTAGCACAGAGCTACGCCAGGTCTCGGAAATATTTTTCAAATAGACCCTAATTTTCGTGAAACGTCTATGGTGGTTGCAGTGCTGCCTACCCAATTTTAAAGCATTACATATGTAATCTTTTTATACAGCCGTCACGTCGGGTTATCGTAAATTGTGGTTAGTTGCCATGCGCTGAAGTTGACTTGTGTAGCAGTGTCCAGGGCCAGTATTTTCGCAATTATTAGAACTTCATACCAGCTTCTGGTGTTGCTGATGCGCATTTGCCTATTGACATCGTTGCGCAAGTGCACACAACTGGTTATATAAACATCTGCGACTCTTCAACATATGTCTGTGCGTGCACCATTTTCACATATATTTAGCGTGATTTCACGACATATCACTCAATAATCAATTAGAAAATATCAACACGGTCGCCTTCCCTCCGCATGCTTCACATAACGTCGTTTCCCAGGTACGCAGGATCTGCCGAATTTTTTCTCTACGTTTCTACGTGTATTGCATGTACGCTAAATTTTGTATATTGTGTAGTATAATGGAAAATGTAAAAAAACATCTAAGCATCATGTTCAATATTGATCACATAATTAATAGGAAGCTTGGCTAGTGCAGGTTCTTTGTTCCTTGCTGTTTCTGTATTTCTGATTTTCTGAATTTCCGGTACGGTATGGTATGGAGAATTTTATTGAAGTCCTGAGGATAAATCTAGGACTGATGCTGGCCGCTTCCAAGCCGGGACAGAGAGGCCAAGCCCCTCTGCCACCACACGGGCCTCTAGACAGCCCTGAGTTGGTTCGCCAGCACGTCTCTGTGCAGCATCCGCTGCCACCACTGTTCGCCGTGAGAAGCCGCACCGGCCATTGCCGAGCAGCGCCAGAGCATGTGTTCAAAATTGAGCAAGCCCCCACACTCACTACAATAAATTGAAATGGCGCAGTCCAGGTTAATTTTATTTATGACGACCAGGTTGGGGTACGTTCACGTACGCAGAAGTCCTAATGTAACCGCCTTTGGTCTGTTAAGTCTAGAATCTGGCAAGGGGAATTCCCTGCACTCTAAGCAATAATGTTTGGTTATATTGTTGTACGTCAACAGCTGGTCCCGAAACTCCGGAGCGGGAGATTCAGCCGCCTCAGGGATGTGCACGCCACACTACTCCTCATGCCTTCCTGTGCGCCACCTTGTTGAGGTTACGTGGGGCTCCCTTCTCTGACCCCATGTGCGCCGGAAACGAAGTATTCGCATGCGGAGTGGCGTCCTTACCCTGCAGCAGTCTGTAAGCCTGTTCGCTAATAGCTCCCCTCGCGAAGGCTTCCATTGCAAAGTGAGAGTCTCTAAATACTGAAACTCTTTCCAAATCAATGAGTGCTAGGGCAATGGCCGCCTGCTCAGCGACCTCCAGGTTTTTCGTTTAAACGGAAGCGGTATTTCAAACGCTTCCTTTCCTATATACCACCACCACCGAGTGAACATCTTTCCCGTTGATCCACGCTGCGTCAACAAACGCAGACTCTTCCTCCTGATCCTTTGCCTCGCGCAACAAAGCTCTAACTCTCGCCATTCGCCTCCCTATATTATGCAAAGCGTGCGCATTTCGTGGAAACAGGCGAACCATGATGATAGCATTGATATTCATGGTTAACTCTTATAGGCGCACACCATGACGAGTGGCCACTGATTCTCTGATTGATGTAAGATTCACCTACCAGCTGGCGTACCCAGCAGCCGCTCTCTCTGTGCTATACGCTGAGCCTCGCCAATTTCATCAAGAGTATTGTGCAAAGTCAGCCGCAACAACATATTGTCGCAAGAAGAAACGATAGACAGGGACTCGAAGTGGACGACTGTTTACTAAGCCACAGCAGCCATTCACTTCTTCGCTCTCCTCTTCCACCACTAACCCAGCATGGCATTACCCTTCCCCCCCCCCCCCAAAAAAAAAGAAGAGGAAGCATCGCATGAATGCCGTGGCTCCGCAAAACAACGAGAGGTATTGAAATATGTCTGTGTCCATTGAGAAGAAAAGAAGAGATGGGAAAAACAGAAGCGAGAAAAAAATGTACAGTTGTCTTGAAGGCAAGTGCCACATCACAAAGTTCTTGACTTTCAGTCAATGCGAATAGTAATGCTTCATCCTGGAAACGTGAACCACATTCGAGGAACGTGGTCTACGAGAATGGTGCGATGTGTCTGCTGGGACAACTTCGTAGTTGACTTCCCCGATTTGATGAAGAACTCGGTAGGGTCCGAAGTACCGACATAAAAATTTTTCTGAGCGTCCACGTTTACGTATAGGAGTCCAAACCCAGACTAGGTCACCGGGTTCGTATATTACTGCTCCGTGGAAGATGTTGTACCGTTGAGCATCTTGATTTTGTCGCGACAAAGTGAGAAAGCTTGCTAGCTGCCGGGCGTCTTCAGCACGCTGAACGAATACATCTGCGTCCGGGGTAATCATGTCCGGCAGAGTTGGTTGCAGCTTGATGTAAAACATTGTGGTGACGTCGCGGCCGTAAACTAGAAGAAAAGGAGCAAAGCCGGTGGTTCCCTGCAGAGCCGTATTGTAGGCAAATGTTTTATACGGGAGGATTTCATCCCAATTCTTCTGATCCTTGGTGACATACATCGAAGCATATCTGCGATCGTTTCGTTAAGGCGTTCGGTTAACTCGTTATTCTGCGGGTGGTACGCGGTTGCTGTTCGGTGCGTCGTGCCACTCAGCAACAGGATCTGTCGAAGCGACTGTTCCGTAAAGGCACTACCACGATCTGTGATGAAGACAGCGGGAGCACCGTGGCGGAGTACGATGTTCTTGATAAAGAAGTCAGCCACATCGGAAGCAGTTGCTCACTTGGCGGCTTGTGTTTCGCAGTATCTAGTCAAGTAGTCGGTGGCAACCACAATCCAGCGGTTACCAGCCGTAGACTTCATAAATAGACCGAGTGCATTCATCCCGACCTTTTCAAAAGGTGCGCCATAGGGACGCATAGGCCGAAGCAGACCGGCTGGTTTTGTCGTTGAATTTTTGCAGCGCTGGCAGGCTGTGAATGCCTTGACGTACTGTCGGACGCTTTTCGTAAGTTTCCACCAGTAGTACTTGTTCTTGATTCATGCCAGAGTACGGGCGAAGCCAAGATGCCCTGACGATGGCTCGTCGTGACAAGCACGAAAATATCATCGCGGAGAGCAGCAGGAACGACGAGCAGGTAAACAGTTGTCGTTAGATGAAAGTTGCGCTTGTAGAGGATGTCTTCGCGTAGAAAGAAAGATGACAAATCACGCGCAAACTGACGTGGTGGTTGTGGGTGACGTCCATCAAGGTATTCGATCAGTGGTTACAGTTTTGATTCTTCGCGTTGCTGCTCAGCCACGTTTAGTGATGCGAGAAAAGCACGGCAGCTGAAGTCTTCTTCCTTGTCTTCTGCAGCGATCTCGACGGGTGCGCGGAAAAGACAGTCAGCGTCGTTGTATTTCTGGCCAGACTTGTGAACCATCGTTATATCGAATTTTTGTAACCAAAGTCTCCATCTTGCGAGACAGCCCGAAGGATCTTTCAGATTCGCTAGCCAGCAGAGAGAGTGGTGGTCACTGACGATTTGGAAGGGGCGTCCGTACAAGTAGGGCCTGAATTTCGTAATAACCAATACAACCGCTAGACATGCTTTTTCAGTCATCGAGTAGTTCTCCGCAGATGACAGCGTGCGGCTAGCGTTGGCGATGACGCGTTCCACGCCTTCTTTATATTGCACGAGAATAGCTCCGAGGCCAAGGTTACTCGCGTCAGTGTGGACTTCTGTGTCTGCTTCGGTGTCGAAGTGACCAAGAATCGGCGGCGTTTGTAGGCGTTGTTCAAGATCGTGGAAAGCGTCGGATTATTTGAGACCCCAGAAGATGGCGACGTCATCCTTGACGAGTTGTTGTAGAGGGTCGGATATTTTCGAAAAGTTTGGTATGAAGCAGCGGTAATAAGCACAAAGGCCCAGAAAGCGGCGTACTTCTTTGTTCTCGCTATCTTTGCTTTGCTTTGTTCTCGATATCGGGAACAAAGCAACGGCCATAGCCTTCTCAGGGTCGAGGCGAACACCACTGCTACTGACAATGTGGCCAAAAAATGTGAGTTCGTCGTATCCAAAACAACATTTTTCCGGTTTTAGAGAGAGGCCGGCAATGCGAATAGCCAGAAAAAACTTCCCCAAGCCGCTCAATGGGCTGTTGAAAAGTCGTAGAAAAAACGACTACGTTGTCTAAATACACTAAACAAGAGTGCCACTTCAGTTCACATAAAACTGTGTCCATCATTCGTTGGAATGTGGCTGGAGCGAAGCATAAGCCAAAAGGGAGAACTTTAAATTCATAGAGACAGTCTGGTGTAATAAATGCAGTTTTTTCTCGATCCCGTTCATCTACTTCAATCTGCCAATATCCGCTACGGAGATCCATGGAAGAGAAGTAACGGGCGTGTCACAGGCTATCCAAGGAGTCATCATTGTGAGGAAGAGGATATACGTCTTTTTTCGTTATCTTGTTCAGTTTGCTGTAGTCGACGCAGAATCGTAGTGAACCATCTTTCTGTTTAACCAGAACAACTGGTGACGACCAAGGTTGAATCAAGTCAATGGTTGAATCACGTCGTCGTCGAGCATTTGTTTCACTTGATGACGGATGGAATCCTGCTCCTTCTGCGACACGCGGTAAGCATGTTGACGCACGGGTTCGACGTTCGGCTCAGTGGTAATCTTGTGCTTCATTAGAGGGGTCTGCCGCACTTTCGACGTAGCGGCAAAACCAGTCACTAAAGCATGAGTGGAGACTGAGGAGCCTTGCCCTCTTGGGTTCTTATAACGGGCGATTGACGTTGAGGTGACTAGTCACGTCAGTATCGCAGCTGTTCTCAGTCGAGATTGTCATAATGAAAGGGAAGGCGTCCAAATTATCTAATGAATATAAGTAAGCTATGATTGTGCGTTTCGCAAAATGCCGGTAATCGCCACTGAAGTTCGTAACGAAAAGCGCAGTCTTGCCATTTCGGAGTTTATATTTATATTTATACATGTACCTACATCGCCCTTACGGGCATTATTGTAGGGGGGTGAACAAGCAAAAGAATACAGAACAGTCAATATACCGAAAAAGATGGTTGCGGATAAAAGGCTGTATCGTTTGAAAGAACATAGTCATAACAAAGTGAAACAACAAAGTGAAACAACACTGTCATAAATAAGGCATCAAGTTGCAAATACAAAGCAAACGTTGAAAGAGAAGAGTGCTATTGGTAACGCAGGGCAATAAAAACAAAAGAAAATAATTAGTACGGAACGCATCAGAAATGTACAGTAATGATTAGTTCAACAAAAAATTGTGCAAATTTTTAACAAAAGATAAGGGAGGCGCAGAACGAGACTTCGAGCGATGGCGACTTCCCGATCAAGCAATTACGTGAGGTTACTTTCGGCGATGCCCGTAACTGACTGCTCCCGTGGACACTCAACAAGCACGAAGATACTACTGCGAGGTGGCAACGTGACGCAATCTTCGACTACACGTAAGGCGACACCTTGATGCTCGTTCTCGATGTCGGAATCTGGAGAAACACAGCTAGCCAAACTGACAAACAAATCACGCAGATTAATTATCGCTCAATACTCTTGCAGAAAATCTATGTCCAAAGTGACCAGCCGAGAACAATTGGGCAGTACAAGGAATGACGCCACAAAAGCCGACGCACAAATACCTTCCTATAGTGGATACGAGGTGTCCTCCAGCCGTGATTAGTTGAGGGCCGTCCCACGTGGTCAACCCTTTATGTAGAAGGGTGGCCAATGAAGCACTCGTCACCGAGTAATCGGCTCCCGTGTCGACAAGCGCAGTCACCGGATAACAGCCGATGGAAACGGTAATGGCAGTGGACGTCCTGTTGGCGGTTTCCGAAACAGGCTTTAACGGTGCGTCGTAAGGCAGCGGCAAAGGATATTTGTCGGTTCGCGTGACAGCGGCCTCACCTCTGGAGGTCACTTTTTTCAGTTTCCCCGGTGTGGTCTTGCGCCACTGACACCAGGGGACCCAAAGGCGGGTCGGGCGCAGTGCGGTGATGCGGACGGACGGGGTTATGGTGACCGTGACTGTCGTCGCGGTGGGACATGAGCGTGATGTCTACCTTCCAAGTAATCCGCAATTTCTTGCGGGCGCTCACCATAGCGTGGACAACGGGCATCAGGATGGAATACGCGTAGGCCTATTCTTCGGTAGTAAGAGTCGCCGTACATGTGTCCAAGTTCGCCACAATCGTAGCACAAAGGACGATTGTCGGGTGCACGCCAGACGGTAGACTTCCGCGGGCCAGGACGAAAATCGGCCTGAGAAGGTGGGTGATAGGCTGGACTTTGAAAGCGTCTGGTGGTCGCAGCAGGTGGATGAGCGAAACGTGCCGTCGACGGCGTAGAAACGCGTAGGGCATCCGCGTAGGAAAACGTTGGAGGTTCGACTTGCGATGGTGGTGAGGAATGAACGAACTGCCTGATTTCGTTACGAACGACGTCCGTAAGAGAAGCGCTACTGGGAGGAGACGCTGCATGAGATTTCCGAAAATCTTCGCGTACAACCTGCCGTATGAGTTTGCTGAGGATCTCCCTGTTATCACCTTTTGGTGCAAGTGAGCATGCAGCGGACATAGCCGTCTGATGTTTATACTGCGACAATCGCTGCCGAAGCATGCGCTCCATAATTGTGGCCTCACGTAGGAACTCCAACACAGTCGTAGGAGGGTTGCGCACAAGGCCCGCGAAAAGTTGCTCTTTTACGTCTCGCATTATCAGCCGCACCTTCTTGTGTTCTGGCATGTGGGGGTCGGCACGTCGAAACAATCGCGACATCTCTTCGACAAACAAGGCGACGCTCTCGTTCGGCATTTGAAAGCGCGAAGAAAGTGCCTGCTCCGCTCTCTCTTTCCGTTCGGTGTTACTGAACGCCTCGGGAAGCTGCCGATGGAATTCCTGCCAACTTGCGAATGAAGTTTCGTGGTTCTTGTACCACACTCTTGTCACGTCTAAGAGGGAGATGTACACGTTCCTCAACTTACGGTGATTGTCCCAGTTGTTGATGGCAGCGACCCGGTTGAATTGGTCAAGCCAGTCTTCGACATCCTCAGGTGCATCGCCGTGGAATGGGTTGTGTGTGCGAGGCGTGTTCATGACACAGGGCAGCTAGCGAATGAGTCATGCTCGGTTTGGGTTGCGGACGTGGCAAAAATTGTCCTCCCAGAACTTGCCAAGGGGCCGTACTGTAGTAGTAGTCCTTGAAGACAGTGGCTGCTTCTATGGATAACAACAGACCCGGTGTACTGGCGGTGGTTGCTTCTGGTTCAGGACCAGTAGTCCTAAGACGTTGCAGTACAGTACCCAGCACGTCCACCAGTCTGTCGCGAGAGGAAACGATAGACAAAGTCTCGAAGAAGATGACTGTTTACTAAGCCACAGCAGCTATTCAATTCTTCGCTCGCCTCTTCTACCTCTAACCCACCGTGGCAATATGATTTGACATACTCACAGGCAAACCAAGTGCCGCCTTAACGGCTTTTCTAATGATAGCTTTCAATTTGTCTTTGTCCCCCTTTTTTCCATTTAGAATAGCAGTTACGTACAAAAAATGGCACAAAATAAATGCGTGAACCAAGCGCATCGCACCGATTTCTGCTAATCTTCTATGCCTGTTAGAGATCCTTCGGATAAGTCTTATGGCTTCCTGTGTCTTCTTGGTAAGACGCTAAAGAGTTATATTATTCGACCTATTTGCTTCAATTACAAAACCAAGGACCCCATTAGCATCTACTTTTGATACCAATGACTCATAGCTAGTAAAAACTGTGATGCAAGTGTCACATGCCGGTACCCTATTCTACGGCCTACGACCTAACTTCTTGGATTTGAAGAATAAAAACTTCGACTTTTCAGAGAAGTACTTGAGTTCCATACGAGCCAAACAGTTTTCCGTAAACGTTACCAGCTCCTGCAGCCTAGCGTCAAGCTCTCTGTCACAACCACCTACAATCCATAGTGTAACGTCGTCCACGTAGATAGTGTAGCCAATCCCCTCGGCAGTGTCCAGTACTTTAGCTAGCTTACGTTAGCAGCACGTTAGCTCAAAGAAAGCCTTAACAAAAAGAAAAAGCCATTGCCCCAGACTCAAGTCTGACAGCACCTGTAGAAAAAAGTGTCGGAGATTGTCGAAAGCTTTCTCCACATCAAGTCTTAGTATACCTTGTCCGCCGATCAAGTAGGTGATGCCTAATCGTAAGCATGGCATCTTGAGCCGAGAAGCCGGGAAGAAAACCTATCATCGAGTGCGAATAGACCTCATTGTTCTCAACCTAACGAGTTAGTCTATTTAAAATGACATGCCTACCGACTTTCCTCAAACACGATGTTAGCGAAATTTGTCTGAGATTTTCCAGTCCTACGCTCTTGCCTGGTTTTGGTATGAGAACAGTAGTCGCAAGTTTCCACGCTTCTTGAAAAGATCCATACTTTCATCGGCTATTTATTTCCCGCGTAAGGAACTTGATATAACCCTCGTCTAAATTCCTTAACATTTTATTAGAAATGGCATCCGGCCCTGATGCCGATCGACTATTAAGATCCTCCATTGCCATCTTTATATCACTTTCAGTAAATTCCTTATCCGTAAACATATTCTCATCCCCACTATATTCGGAACGGGCGTCATATATATGTTCTGGCATGTTTGCAGTGGAAGATATCTCTCAGAAAATTCTTCAGCACTTCTTTCTCTGATGAGTTTTGGCAAGCCTTATCGACCAGCTTACTTAACACCGTCCTCTGATTAGACTTATAATTGGTCTTATCCAGTAAATGGCTGAGTAAGTTCCAGCCTCCCCCCCTTTTCATACCACCATCCGGAGAATTGTATACTTCATTTCATATCTGCTTGCACAATACCCGACAGTGGTCTTCAATTTTTTTTATTAAGCATTGCTATACGCTTTCAAAGCCTTCTGTTCAGCCGCTTACCCTTCCATCTCGCCAACAGTGACTGCTTTCCTTCCAACAAGTGTGCCAGACGACTATTCATTTGATTTGTGTCTACAGCTGTTTTAAGTTCTTTAGTGGTTGCCTTAACGTCACTCTTGAGCTGACTAGTCTACTGCTCCAAGGTCACCTCATTCCCCTGATCTTCTTTTCTCTGTTCTCTCTGTTTCCTAAGTGCATCCCAGCCAACAAGCTTAAATGTTCGCTGCTTTTAAGGAGCAACCTCTAAAGTAATCATTAGGGTGTAATGATTGCTGCCAAAATCTATATTTGAATTATACCATGACGAATTCGCCTTTCCACGAACAAAAGTGAGGTGCTGTAGTTAAGCAGCGCACAAGGTTCCCTGCAATCGTTGCACAGCCTCCGTTTGCGGAGCGCTTTTCAGGGCGCACTTTTCAGACACAGCGATGTAACAACCGAGACGCTTATTCGCGTTCATCTTTACGTGTTAACGGCGCTTCTGCAAGACAGTGTCCCAGGAAAGCCGCAGCGTTTCTTCCACCGGAAGGAGCCACAACGCAAGGACTACGAGGAACAACCCTCAAAACCAACGTAGCACCTGATGACGACAGCGGGATGACGCCACCAGACGTTCCGGTATCCGGCGCATGTGCGATTCCTGCCAGTGAAAATCTGAGTGATTACCGGCTCGACGATAACGCTCAGCTTCATAAAGCGGGACTCTTCAGTGCGTCAGTGGGGCGTGAAACCGGCATGGCTGCAGCAGTACGCTTCACGCTGTTCCTACTGCTTATGCAGGTTAGTCATACAGAACCCCCTTTCTTGCTCCCCTTTTTCTTGCCGGTTTCACCCCAAAAGTTGTTTGACTGCATTCTGTCACATTCATGCACGCAATACCGTTCGCGGAAACAGTTTCGCTTGCTGCGTCGCTTCTCTTTTTATTTTTTACTTCTGCTAATATGTGGCGACGTAGAGGTGAATCCGGGACCGTCCACCGAGGCGACACTGCAGCAGCTCTTAGCAGGTCAAAGCATAATTAAGGATAAACTAAATGCTATTGAAACCGTTCAAGCTGCAAACAAGCTCACTATAAACGATCTAGGTGATCGTATCAAATCCCTTGAAACTAAGTTCACAAACCTTGATGAAATGAAATCGTCTTTAGCAGAGTGCGTTGTACAATGTGAGACTCAAGCACGAGTGTTGAAGTCTCTAACGTCAAAGGTTGACGATCTTGAAAACCGCAGCAGAAGGTGCAACCTCATCTTTCACGGTATACCCGACGAAGGAGCCAACGAAACAAATGCGGAGTGTGAGAAACAGATCTTGGATATCTGTTCTTCGAAGTTAGGAATTCCCACTATAGGAATAGAAAGGGCACACCGGTTGGGACGTTTTCGAGCTGGGAGGAGCAGACCCATCATCGCAAAATTTTCATCTTTCAAAGAAAAACAGCATGTCCTAAGCAACGCAAGAAAGTTAAAAGGCACTACGACTAGCATTTCCGAAGATTTCTCCGAAGCAGTACGAAAGAAAAGAAACATTTTGTGGGAATATGCAAAAGCACAAAAACAGGATGGCGCGAAAGCTATGCTTAGGTACGATTACCTTCTTTTGAACGGGCAGAAGTTTGTCTGCGATGATGCAACAATGCATGTGACCCCACAGAAGTGACCGTGCCAGTCTAGTTCTGTGAACATTAGTATTCTTCTGCTGAATTGCAGGAGCATAAGGAATAAGAGAGATGAATTTTCCGCCTTAGTAGAAACTGTTAAGCCTTCCGTGATTCTCGGTACGAAATCCTGGTTAGATCCTGACATTGGTGACCACGAGGTATTTCCAACTGGTTACACCTGCTACAGAAAAGACAGGAACGGTTATGGAGGGGGTGTGTTCATTCTCATTGATAGTAGCATTAGGTCCTCCCAGATTGACGTTGATGCTGGCGTGAGTGAAGTAGTGTTGTGCAAACTAGAACTTCCGAACCGCATCGCCTTAACAGTATGTAGCTTTTATCATCCCCCTAATGCATCGCAGGATGTTCTCACTCGACTTCAAAGTGCGATTGATGAAGTTCACTCAGATACCGTGGTCATTGGGGGAGACTTCAATTTACCGGACTTGAAATGGGATGCATCGAACACCGCCACAGTTACTGGAATATGCAATACAGAAATGATGAACATGGTCAACCTGCATGCTCTGCATCAGCTAGTCCTCACCCCAACGCGGGGAAACAACATTTTAGACCTTCTGCTTACCAATCGACCAGAACTTGTTCAGTCAACGCTTGTGATTCCTGGCATAAGCGACCATCACGCTGTCGTGTCGACGATGTCGCTGGCCTATGTTAAAACAAAAAACCATGCTAACAGAAAACTGTACAATTATAAAAAAGCCAATTTCGATTGTATAAATCAAGCATTACAGGCTTATTTAGTAGTGTTCGAAACGGAAGCCGAGTGCAGGAGTGTGGACGGGCTGTGGCGGTTATTTAAGCAGAAAATACTCGAATTACGTGAGCTGTTCGTCCCAACTTGGGTGTTGACGGCGAGACAGGGTAGAAGCAAGCCTTGGTTTACGAAAACCTTGCGCCAGCTCACACAAAAAAGACAACGAACTTATCGCGCTTATTGCAGAAAACCTTCAAAAGAGACAGAGAAAAAACTGAAAGAAATAACTCGTGAAGCTAAAGAAGCAACACGCATTGCCAAAGACAGTTATTCGGGAACTATTCAAACAAGACTAAAAGATAAACCGAAAGTGTTCTGGAAGCACGTGAAGCAGAATGGCAAGGATGTTGTAACTATCCCTCCACTCGTGTCTGGTGACGTCATTGTTCGCGAAGACGCTGACAAGGCAGAATGCTTTAACGCCTACTTCTGCTCCGTCTTCACTCCTGCAGTAATGCCTTCTGAAGACGTCCCACCGGTACTTGAAACGATAAGCGACATGGATGATGTTGTCATATGTACACACGGCATTGAATCGTTGCTTCGAAGGCTCGACTCTTCTAAAGCGTGTGGTCCTGACGACTTACCCAATTTCCTGCTTAAATCATGCGCTGAATCGATAGCAAAGTACTTGAAAGTTATATTTGATATGTCACTACTCGAAGCTTCTCTTCCTGATGATTGGAAAGCAGGTATTGTGGTCCCTATTCATAAGTCCGGCCCTAGAAGCGACGTTTCAAACTACCGCCCGATATCGCTGACATCCGTTGCATGTAAAATAATGGAGCACATTCTATTCACGAGTATTGTAGCTCACTTGAATACTCATTCTGCGATTACGACAGCCCAACATGGATTTCGTAAAGGTTTTTCCTGTGTTACCCAATTATTGGAATTCACAAATGATATTGCTTCTGCATTAGATAAACGGCTTGCGGTTGAATGTATTTTCCTCGATTTCAGGAAAGCTTTCGACACAGTACCCCATTCATTACTCATTGAAAAGATGCTCACATATAAAATAAATCCGGCGGTTGTCTCATGGATTAAAGAATATCTAACGTTACGCCGGCAATTCGTGGTTGTAAATGGGGTTCGGTCACGGGCACAAAGCGTTTCTGCTGGTGTACCCCAGGGCTCCGTCCTGGGACCTTTGCTGTTCTTATTGTACATCAATGATATTGGCGACGGTTTGACATCGCAGTTGAGGCTGTTTGCAGATGACTGTGTGGTTTATAGGATCACTAACGGTACGGAAGACCTCAACCTGATTCAGCAAGACCTCGATCGAATCAGCACATGGTGCACTAGGTGGCACATGCAGCTAAACCTCACGAAAACTGTCAATATGACATTCACACGAAAGAAGAACCCTCTAAATTACTGCTACACCCTGAATAACACTGTAATTGGTAAAGTAACCGAATTTAAATACTTAGGTGTTTGGTATACCCCAGAATTATCGTGGCAGAAGCAGGTTGAATACGTAACCGGAAAGACGGGAAAAATGCTGGGCTTCATTCGCAGGAACTCTGGTGCATTCAGTCAGTCCACACGTGAGCTACTCTACAAGACGTACGTGAGGTCCGTCCTCGAGTACGCTTGTGTAGTGTGGGACCCTACGACGGCGCGCGACGTTATTAAACTTGAAAGAGTTCAGAATCTCGGTGCGAGGTACGTGTGCCGTCAATACACAATTAATTTCAGTGCAACAAGAACTAAGGAAGAACTCAAATGGGATACCCTGGTAGAACGACGCAGAAAGCTGCGCCTGAAGCTTTTCCATTCCATTTACTATGGTACGATTAACATACAGAGAGACATATATATAATACCGCCTAACTATAGGTCCCAACGCGTGGACCATGAGCGAAAAGTAAGAGAGGTTCTATGCCGCACGGAACTTTTTAAGAAATCTTTCTCTCCAAAAACAATCCACGACTGGAATAGGTTACCTGCTGACATCGTCAACGTAGTTTCGAATGAGATGTTTTTTGCCCTGCTGAAATGATTGTTTCTTTGATCTTTTTAGGACGTACTGTATGTATTACTGTTCTTATCTTTTGCTCTTCTTTCTTTTGTCCTCACACTATATGCAGAAGGGAATTGTGGCTATACTCCGGTATCAAATCACTTATTTTTCCTGTTGAAGTGACTCAACCTTGTAGTGTTCTTGTTTCTCACATATACTGCATACTGCTGTGAATAACTTATGTTGTCGATCTGCTGTAGCTGTTGTTGTTGCTATAACCGTTTTCCACGCTTTATATATGACAAAATATTGAACTGTCCAGACTGACTGTAAACCCCTCCCCCACTGTAATGCCTCTGGCGCTGTGGGTACTAAATAAATAAATAAATAAATAAATATGGCGGCGAATCAACTTGTCGACGTGCCGCAACGTAAGGGATACGAAGGGTCCGTATTGAGATAAGTTTAGCTAGGGCCTGTTGCCATAGTTTATCGCCTTTGATTGTGCTACAAACATACTTCCAAACACGATAGATGCATTAAAGTACCCTCCAGTAAGCAATGGTGCATCCTTAGCGAGATTGGCTGCTTTGTTTAAGAGAGCTTTGAAACTCTGTTTCGTGTCGCTGGAGCTGCTGTACAAGTTAAGCAGGTAAATGCTCCTCCAACTTGCTCCTTGCCAACCTGGAATCACCTCTACCATTATATATTTAATCCTGCAATCCGCCATGTGAAGTTCATGCATAACGTACGCCCACCTTTTGCTGATGAGTGTTGCGAAACCTCCGCCCTTTTTATTATCTTCAACCTCTTTTTTTGAAATGGTTAAGGTTTATGCTGGATGTCAGAGTTTCCTGCAACATGATAACCTGAGGTTTCACATTGCTCGTTCTAACAAACTGCTGCAGGGACGCCTTCTTATGAATAAATACCCCACAATTCCGCTGCCAAATACTAAATGAACCATTTAATGAAGCCGACATCTTTACTATGTATATTTGGCTTACTCCTGTTGTGATTAATTCCATTAGGGGACTCGTCTTGCTGGGGCTGCGGCTAAGAGCACTCGTGCTCCATAGCAGAAACCACCGTCTCATTAAGATATAGTTCAATTTTACCTAATCTCCGATCCGTGATAGTTTGTCTCTCTTCTATCCGCTACAATTTATTATTAATCTGATTCATAATTTCCTGCAATGTTGCCATCATTTCTTTAAGCTCAGAACCAACCTGGGCCCACACAATCAAGAGCGCCCTCTTTCTCAGAGCTGTTGTCTCCTAGTCAGCCACGTTTTCCTTAGGAACCTCCACAGGCCTTGGTACCTCCACCGGGCTATCAGGTTTGCCACCCTCACCAGTACTGTTACCAGACTGTAAACTCTTCTTAAGTACAGCTATCTCTTTTACAAGCCCTTCAATGGCTGTTTTTAAATTATGATTTTCTTTCTCCAATTGTGCGACCCTGTCCTTATACCGATTACAACCCACATGCTCTTGGCTCTGCTAACGTGTTTGGTCAGTGATTGGTTCACCCTTGACCTTGTCAGTCCAGGTGGTCCGCCTTTCACCTGCACTGTCGCTTCCACCAATAGATGCAGAGTGGTTCCTTGAAGCTGAAATCCCATATGATGACCGTAGTCCCGACTTCGAACGGCTCGCAGAGCGCAAGCGTCTCCCAGAGCGTTTGGAGACGCTTGCCAGCTGCGCCACCTCGAGTGCTTCTTGTGCCGCTGCTAGTTCCGCCCTGGCTCGCTCCTGTCGGTGAATACGCGCGACGTAGAGAACCTGGTACCATTTTCTGCATTGTTTATCCGCCGTTAGGTGTCAACCTCCACAAAGCTTGCAACAAGACTCACAGTTATGTTTCTCTGCAGGATTCCGAGAACCGCATCCCCGACATTCAAGGCAATCGGGCGCAGGACAGACATGCGCCCGGCGTCCAAGCTTCCCACACACGGAGCTTACATCGACTTGCTTGCGTTACAAGTAACAACGGACCAAAGTTGGCCCATACCTAACAAACTTATGTACTCTTAAGCTGTCAAACACAATAATTACCGAGTCAGTAGTCTTGATTCCTTTGACGGCCAGAGCCAGTGGATTGCGATCATAAACGATGTCCCGCTGAAGTGTAGCAGGTCCATTCATAATGTGCACATGGCGAATGAACGCTTTTAATGTAGAGTGTGGGGCAGTTTGGTATCCACTGACTTGAAAATGTTTGTCCGCCACTCTTACTGACCTTATTCTGACATAGTGTTCGGCATTGCTCCTTTCTGGCATGGTAGCCACCAAGATATATTGTCTGCAGTTGGGGCCAATAACGTCTTTTTTATTCTGCTCAGTAGTGAGGCCTCCCATCTCGATAATAGCCTTGCCCACAGTTGTATAACCAATTTGTTTCCAAACTCAATCCACCCCGTGGGCAAAATACTATCATGATGTGCTCTTCCGGCATAGGTGGCATACGCGACGCCTTAAAAATGCGTTGCTTAAATGCGAAGCCTCTGCGCTGTCCATCTGTGCCCCGTCGTTCAGCCAGCTTGTGTGCCCCGTCGTTCAGCCACTTTGTGAGCCAAAATCACCTTGTGCAGGCGTCGTCGGAGGTGTTGGTTTTCGGTTGGACACCGTCCGCCATCCTAGATCTTCCATAAATTCCTCTGCCGACAGCACTTCCCCTTCTACTTGCATAGCTGCCATGCCGGAAGCGCACTGTCACGAGTATATGCTGAGGCCTGGTTCGCTCGTCGGAGTTGCGAAATGAACCATAGAGGCTGATGGTACGAAACGAAAACTATCACTTTATTATCCTGACAATCACAAAAACGAAACAACATCACAAATACGCACACGTTGAAAAACACAGAAAAGGAGATGTCTTAATCACGCACGTTTCAACGTCCGATTCCGTTGGCGTTTTCTAAGTCTCGCGCTTACAGTTGTGGCGTGGCCTCTGGTCCGCTGGGAGACACTCTTAGGCGTGATGACACGCCATATCGATGCTCAACGGTGGCGACGATGCTGAAGACCCACTACAGCGGTAGCTCCAGTGGTTTCTCGCTGAGGCAGGTGCTCGGGCGGGATACACTGCAGACCAGGGTCGGCGGTGGTTCCGGGGCTGCTTGCCGAGTTCGGTGCTCGGGCAGGAAACTGCAGCCCAGGATCGGCGGTGGTTCCGGGGCTGCTCGCCGAGGTCGGTGCTCGGGTGGGAAACTGCAGCCCAGGATCCGCAGTTGCTCTGTGAGCTGCTCGCCGAGTCAGGTGCTCGGGCGGGAAACTGCCATCCAGGATCAGCGGTTGCTCCGTGAGCTGCTCGCCGGGTCAGGTGATCGGGCGAGAACCATTGCCGTCCAGGGGCAGCGGTACTTCCTTGCACTGCTCGCCGAGTCAGGTGCTCGGGCGGAAGCCGGGAGCGAGACCCAGTCCGAACTTCCGCAGCCCTTGTCCCCTCGAACGCCGCGTCCCGGCTGTCACGTTCCTCACTCGCCTTGCGCCCTCTTCTTTTTTCTCTTCTTCTACCTCATTCCAGCATTTTAAATTACCTCTTCAAGACAACTTCTTTCTCTTCCTCTTTTATTCATCTTGTCATTCTTGACAATGGCCCCCAAATTTTTGAGTTTTCGCTCCACGCAAACTGTCGTCCCCACTAGCACCATACACTTCACTGCACAACACAACTGTTCCCTGCATGACACAGCACTTCACTTCACGGCACATCTCGGCACTTTCCTTCACTGCACTACACTTCACTTCACGGCCCACTACGTCACTGCACGGCATACTTAAGTCCACAGTGGCACCACTAGACTTGCCTACACTAACACGCACATCCATCTTCGTGAGTCACAGTCACACCTCACTGTTACCCCCCCATCATCCATGAAACAATGATACTAGGTATGTGTCCGCACGGAGTTTCCTCTGTGGGACACTGGTTTTATAGGTCCTACAATGTCCACTGCGACTCTTTTAAAAAGTTGTTCAATAATAGGCGTAGTCCTCAAAGGTACCTTCGAGACCAAACCTTCTGGTGTGGTTCTCTGACATGTGTCACAAGATTGCACAAACCTTTTAATGTCACTTTGCATGTACGGCCAAAAAAACTCTTCAGCGACCCTGCTAGTTGTCTTTCTTACTCCCTGATGGCCAGCCATAATAGTGTCATGTGCCAAGTCTAGAACAGCTCTTCGTATATTCACCGGCACTGCTAACTGTCTCTTTTCTCCTCCCTCATGGGTCTTGACTATTCCGTACAGCAGCCCTGAAAGCTTCTCAAGCTTATGCACGACCCGACTCCTCTTACAATAGATCCATTTGCCCTGAATCTGAAAACACCGTCGCAGCGTACTGTCTGCTTCCTGCATTCTCTCAATTTCTGCTGTAGGTATGTCCATGGCTGCTACTGAGTTATTCTCCTTGATGCCCTCCTTTCCCTTTTCACTCTTGTTCCTCGTAGCTTTCTCCACGGCATAGGCGGAATCTTTCCTGGTATGCTGATCAACACATCTTTCGTCACGTTTATCCATAACCTTATGAGGTTGAAACTCCGTACCCTCAGCGCACGTTGTAGTAGGCAGTGAAGAAGAATGGCGATTTGGGCTAGTTGGTTAGAATTCATGATAAGGGTTGCAGCGCGAGCTCGAATGTGCTAGAAGAAACAGACGAAAGTCGAGGTACGGAAGGCAAAGAGGACAATACGAGCGCTGACTACCAACTGAATTTTATTATTCGCAGCACACATAATAATATATACAACAGGCAACCTTTGAACAGTAGTAGTAGTAGATTGTAGTACGCAATCTCCAGAGGGGATCCGGATCGTCACCTCCTCTGACCCCTGGCATATTACCGATAATTACGTCACAAAGAGGGTCTTTGACACATCGGGCATCAATCCAACCACAGTATTACGGCGACGAAATCAGTACCCTAGCAACTGGCATCCGCCGTACTGTTCTATCCGCCAACCGTACCGGCTTTTTTGTACCCGTGATATCCGTTTCTGGCACAATAAATTCTCTTACAAGTACAATGTTGGAGCCCGTGTCTCGAAGTACCGACACCTTACGTCCGTGCAACATCCCCACGACCACTGGCATAGCAACTTCGGCTTCTCCTGCCTTGACAGATGCCGTAAAAGCCCTTGTCTTATCCTTGTCCTCCTGGTCACGTTGTTTTTCCCTGTCAGCATCAGCAGAGCTTTCATCTGCAACCATGCAAGCCGTTTTATTTCCTGACGGATCACGACAGGTTCTGTTGTGTGCCCACCCTTTCCGCACAAGTCGCATTTCGACGATGAGCTGTGAGTGTGACCCGTGGCACAATTTGCTGCTCTATGCCCAGTCTTGTCACAGAAGTAGCATTTGATTGCACTCCGGGTTTGCTCTTTCTCGTCCAAACCTTTCTCATCTGGGGCTTTCCCTGGATTCCTTTGACCTCGGGCTTCCAAATAACGGTCGGCGTGTTCGGACAGCTTAGCCACCGTCTTCAAGTTCCGCTCCTTCAGGAATATTGCTACTCCCTTGTGACACGATGCCAGGAGTTGTTCCGCAATCATGCTATCTCTTAGATCCTCGAATGACCTCTCTATGTTAGCCATCTCTAACCACCAATCGAAGTAATTGGAGATTCAATCAGCGAACTGCGGGCCTGTCTCATTTTCCTGTGGTTTTGAGCTCCGGAATTTCTCTAGGAAATCCTCGGCAGTTAATCTGAAGCGTTGGAGCAGAGCCTTTTTGAACTTGTCGTAGTCTAGCGCATCCGCTGCTGGCATCCGGCTAAAAACAGCCAATGCCTCTCCCGCAACGCACATGCTCAATCCAGTCGCCCAATCACTCCTCTGCCAGCCTTGTCCTATTGCTATTCTCTCAAACCGCTGTATATAAGCGTCGAGGTCATCTCTCTTTTCGTCAAAAGGTGCGATTAAATTACGCGGACTCACTTTTGGTGGCTGGGGTACCATCTATGACCCATCTGGTACTTCCACACTAGTGTTTGCGCGCAACTGCAACTTTTTTTTTCAGTGAGCTCCTTTTCCAGCATTAAGTTTTTATAAGTTCGCTTGTCGGCGGCTTTCGCTCACTCTTCAGCTGCTTTCGCTCGCTCTTCATCTTCTTTCGTGGCCTCTCATGCCTCTGCACGCTCTTCACGTAATCTTTTCTGTTCCTCATGATAGAGCGTCATTATAGCATCAGCCAATAATCCCGCACACTACCGGCTGCCATCAAGCGTCCTAGATCCATTTCACGGCTCCCGACAGACCTAGGCGTGTGACAAAGTTACACGGATCCTGGCAGGCTCGTCATTGTCACGAGTATATGCTGAGGCCTGGTTCGCTGGTCGGGCGTTGCGAAATGAACCATAGAGGCTGATGGTACGAAACGAAAACTTTCACTTCATTACCCTGACAATCACAAAAACGAAACAACACAAATACGCACACGTTGAAAAACACAGAAAAGGAGATGTCTTAATCACGCGCGTTTCAACGTCCGATTCCGTTGGCGTTTTCTAAGTCTCGCGCTGGCAGTTGTGGCGTGGCCTCTGGTCCGCTGGGAGACCCTCTTAGGCGTGATGACACGCCATACCGATGCTCAACGGTGGCGACGATGCTGAAGACCCACTACAGCGGTAGCTCCAGTGGTTTCTCGCCGAGGCAGGTGCTCGTGCGGGATACACTGCAGAGCAGGGTCGGCAGGTGGTTCCGGGGCTGCTCGCCGAGGTTGGTGCTCGGGCGGGAAACTTCAGCCCAGGATGGGCGGTGGCTCCGGGACTGCTCGCCGAGGTCGGTGCTCGGGCGGGAAACTGCAGCCCAGGATCTGCAGTTGCTCCGTGAGCTGCTCACCGAGTCAGGTGTCCAGGCGGGAAACTGCCGTCCAGGATCAGCGGTTGCTCCGTGAGCTGTTCGCCGAGTCAGGTGCCCGGGCGGGAGCCGGGAGCGAGACCCAGTCCGAACTTCCGCAGCCCTTGTCCCCTCGAACGCCGCGTCCCAGCTGTCACGTTCCTCACTCGCCTCGCGCCCTCTTCTTTTCTCTTCTTCTGCCTCATTCCAGCATTTTAAATTACCTTTTTAAGACAACTTCTTTCTCTTCTTCTTTTCTTCATCTTGTCATTCTTGACACACACGTACCACCACGCAGAGATGCCAGACGCTGTGCCTAGCACTTGGCCAACGCGGTGGCAGCAGAAAAATTGAGATAATCTCCAGAAAAGCAGTGGCCCACCTCAAAGTTCGATATTTGCCGAATTCCGTTTTCTTCACCGATCAGATGATCTTAAATATGCACCACACAGTGACAAAAACGTTGCGGAAACACTCGGAAAAGACGTAGCCGAAGTGGACGCGTCCCCTCACCTCGCGTCTCCCCTGGATTTCTGGTGCCATTTCAACTTTTTTCTGACCCGGTAAACAACGATGGCGTCGCTCAGTTCCAGCAAGTTCTCATCGATGCCTATGAGCGAGCACGAGTTCGTGTTCGTTAGGTGATCTGTATTCATCTAGCAGGTAGGAATGAAGACCTTGGTGCATCGTTAAATATTTTGCTTTTCGTACATGCAATCACCCTGAGAATATGTGCGCGAGTGATACCATCAGTGAAAGGGGGACTGTAATAGCTACAGCCGCCTTGAAAGTGACACTAGTGGCCTGCCAGTCTTCAGCAACACCAGCTGCTTGTACGGAAAAGTGCGATTGGAAACTATATGTGAAAGTAATGGTTATTTTTTTCTACTCTGTTGCATACATGGTCGGTGTTTCGGCTGCCTAAAATTGTTACTACGACAACACTTCAGATCGCGTACTGGAACACCTTTCTCGAAGGCGTCTACGAATGAAGTCGTTCTTCGCGATTTGTGAAGACAGTGATTTACAAGAATAAAATTACCATTCCCCACCTTCTCAAGGGTAACAGATGCGTTGACTGTGCCAAAACAGCGTTCTCCGGGAGTAAAAATTGCGTTTCGTTCACTTGGATTTGCGAATGGCAGACGCTCTATTTATCTATCTATCTATCTATCTATCTATCTATCTATCTATCTATCTATCTATCTATCTATCTATCTATCTATCTATCTATCTATTTATCTATCTATCTATCTATCTATCTATATATCTATCTATCTATCTATCTATCTATCTATCTATCTATCTATCTATCTATCTATCTATCTATCTATCTATCTATCTATCTATCTATCTATGTATCTATCTATCTATCTATCTAACTATCTATCTATCTATCTATCTATCTATCTATCTATCTATCTATCTATCTATCTATCTATCTATCTATCTATCTATCTATCTATCTATCTATCTAGCCAGCCGCCAACGGCTTTTAGTTCTCTTTGAACGTTATGCAGAATTGGCCGAGTTTCACGAAACTCGGGCTTTTTCCGAGCTCTGGCGACACCTTCTTATGAACAAGCCAACAGTATCAAAACGTCAAATTCACCCCTCAGCGCGCTGCATTTGATTTGTTACGATGGAAGCAGTCATCGTATCAAGGATGGTCAACTAAGTTGGGCAGTGTTTCCGAACCAGAGAAATATTCTTATATTTTTGTATCGTTCAACTGTGTACATAAGCGCACCTGCCTTGACTCTCGACTAGCCGTGCAAGAGACGCCCATCAGCTGAGCTCTGCAAGTGGTGCTCGTCGACGAGAAGTTGAGAACGCTTTCTGCGTCCCACAAGAGCGTTGAAACATTCCAAAGTGCACTGCAAGGAATGCGCACTGGCGTGCCATGGAGTGACACACGGTCAGTGTCGTACACGAACGCTGTGACACGTAGTCGGCGTTTCAGGAGAAGCGCGTGTATGAACAGAGGTGGATAAAGGCGCATCGCATGTGCACAGGGGCGCTCTCTCTCTGTGGCCGCGTAGCGTTCGCCGCATTAAATGTTTTGTTGAGTGTTATTGACGTTTGTGACAATATATGTTTTTCTAAACAAACGCTTGACAGTCAAACCAGCACCATTACAGTCATGAATCGAACTCAAGTTTCTCAGAATCAACGAGTTTGTATCCGAGTTCACGCGTCTGTCAGCTTGATCGACAGACGCCCGTGGCGAATAACGAGTCCGCCTACCGCCTTTGATGTTGCGGAGGAGCAGTGCTCACGCCGCAACGCCAGCGAGCGCACGGTTCATCTACCATCTTTATAGTGCAGACTATGCAGACACGCACGCACGAATAAAGGTTATGTCACCATGTGGTTACAATAAGGGATGTTTACAATAAGGAATGAGCAAGGAATGAGCTTGGAGCAAACTCGGCTGCCCGAGAAGCTCGGGTCACCCTGCATCGCACCCCTGGCCGTTTCAACAATAGTATTCACACAAAAATTGGTATGCAATACTATGACTGTATGACGAGCATAAGTGATCAGTCATAACATGAAATTCTTGACTTGTATGTCGTGAATTTCTTGGTTTATATTTTATTGTCTTGCTATCTCTTGCAGTCGTTTCGGTCACATGAGATCTCGCAGAACTTGTATGGTATGACATGGCGTCATGGCGAACATGAGTGACAGATTTTGACGTTTATATCACTATATGAAGGCATGTCCAGTCATGCAAGTCATGACTGCACGCCATACTCAGGCATGCTCATGTTCGTTTTGTTAGTTTCACTTATACAAAATTTGGTATACTAGACGCGAATGGACGAAGAAGATAAGTAACAGATTTCAGCATTGTCGAAGATTATTCTCTCTCAGTTCGTACTGCCCGCCGTCATCTCGTTGCTTTCGCTAAGCAGAAATTAGGTAAATTTCAGATCCGTTTCAAAACTTTGTATATGGGTTCCAAACGGTACATTTTTGACCACGGATCACAATCGGTTATAGAAGTCGCATAGCGATCACCGCGCCCGCAGACTAAACCGCACCACCGCCAAATCCAAACACGTCGCGAACTTTCTTTTTCTGTTATCTTTACTAATGTTCGTAGTCTCATGCCGAAGTGCCAACTCGTGTCAAACGTTGTGGCGTCTTCCAACAGTAATATTTTGGTACTAACAGAAACTTGGCTAACCGATGAAGTTACTGACGCCGAAGTGCTTTCGGACTTACCCGATTATCAGTTATTCCGCACCGACCGCAAACGTGGCCGGGGCGGGGGTGTGCTAATCGCTGTTGGCCCAGAACTACTCTGTTCTGCTGTTAACATAAAATCTGCCTTTGAAATTCTGTGGCTGGTTTGCAACGCTTCCCCTCAAACATTCCTACTCGGGGTGTGCTACAGGCCACTGAGCACCAATACAGGTTTTTCACGTGATTTAAACAATATAATGAGCACACTCAGGACCACTTACCCCAACGCTCACATTTTACTTTTTGGGGACTATAATTTCCCGAAAATTGATTGGCATAACCCTGCACCCTCGTCGGCATACGATGTCGAAACGAAAGATTTCCTAGACGTATGTTTTAACTTATCTCAACTTGTGTCAGAGCCCACGCGCATATCAAACGGCTGTGCTAATATCCTAGATTTAATACTAACCGACCGCCAAGATTCTTTATCGTCCATTTCATACCTACCCGAAATTAGTGACCACAAAGTAATACACGCAGTTTTTTCCTTCCCCATTGAGCGGCGCGACAAACTCAAGAAAACAATTACCTTATACGATAAAGGTAAATGTGAGACCATTAACAAAGAACTCAAACACTTCTTTCCAGACTTCGAACATAGCTTTCACTCCCAATCTGTGAGCAATAATTGGGATAAGATGGATAAACTAATAAGATGGATAAACTAATTAGCAAATTTATCCCCACCACATCATTCCGTAGCACGCCGCAGAAACCCTGGTTTACAAACAAACTAAAGAGACTAGCGAATAGAAAAAAGCGCCTTTTTCGCGCAGCAAAAGCGAACGAGACGCCTGAAGCTTGGGCGAAATACAACGCAGCCGAAAAAGAATATACTACCGCTATTAGTAACGCAAAATATACGTTCTTGAACCAGGATTCACCAGGCATGCTAACCGATAACACACGTAATTCTGGCAGATAGTGAACCCTCGGCCTACCAGCACCATCCACCTTACTAATGATTCTGGTCACATGCTCTCAGATGATCAAGGTGCTGATGCTTTTAACAGCGCATTTTCATCTGTGTTTACTAACGAATCTAGCGTACCTTCCCCTCCTGTCCCGGTGCTGTTGACATTCTCTATGGGCTGAATTGTTTTTTGCGCAGGTGGTATTTCAAGTATTATTCAAAACATGAAACTGTCCTCATCAGGTGGCGTCGACGATATTAACTCAAAAGTGTTAAAAAATATCCATGACACCATCGCCCCATTTCTGTGCTTGATGTATGCACAGTCGCTGTGTGTTCAAGTGTTCTCTTTTCCTGTGTATCCACCCCTTATGTAATACCCCCGAGTGCGGTCCTTAAGGAAATAAAAAAAAGAAACACATCCAAACATGATAATCAAGATATGCGTGCCATATAAACATGACAACATGCCACGCTCATGCTGCGCTCGCGGCCATTGCACTGGCTTCATATATAGCAAATTTGGTATAACGTGACATGCATAGACGACGAAGGTAAATGGCACGACCAAACTGGATAATCACGATGCTTTTCATGTAGAACACGACTACGAGCCACGTTCATTTCGTGCTCGTGGCCGTTTCGCTAGCTCTGCATGCACCATATTTGGTATCACGCGACATGAACAGATGACAAAGGTAAATTACACGTCTAAACATAATGATAATATGCATCTCATATAAAACATGACCACATGCTACACTAATAGCGTGCTAACAGCCGTATCTTCACATACACCAAATTTGGTATTACATGACCTGAGTGGACGAGGAACACAAATGCCGGCGCAAACATGATGATAATGATGTGGAAGTGATGGGCGGAAATGTAGAAAAAGAGCAAGATCTAAACACGTGCACACGAGCAGTGCTCGAAAAAATGGCAGATCCCACGTACAGTGGGAATCAATGATATACGAAGAACGAATGAGAAGTTGTTCTGATGAATCACATCAAGACTAAGCTCTCGGCTCAAGGAGCCCAGAACACGAAGCAGCTGCAGGAAGCGAAACCACTGCTAACAGGCCCTACCGCGGACAAGCACAAGCTCTCGGGTATTCATAACCGTTTGTCAGCTAGCAATAACAAGCTCTTGAAGACAAATAATGCACTCGAGGAGCACCTAACTGACAAGAAGCTTGAAGCAAAGTATGTCCCTGCCGCAGAATTTAACGACCAAGCTCTCACCATGCTCGCTGAGATTACCTGTGGGATAGACGGTTTGGGGCGCGTGAACAGTACAGGGCTGACTTCTCTTACGAACGTGACAGCAACAGTTCCTCACGCTATGACCGGAATTCGCGCAAGGCTGCCGAACGTTGACTTGCCATTCAGAGGTGATATACCATACATAGGTGATATTTATGAGCGGTCAGCATTCTGAGAGCAGTTCGAACAGGCTGTTCATCGTTATTCATTATTGACGACGACGATGTTTTGCCGCTTATAGCATTAACTTGCGTGTAGAGCGGCAGGTGCGATCTCTGGGTTTCCGACTTCTAAATCGTGTTACGCCGACGCCATATACCAACTGAAAAAGCAGTTCGGCAATCGGAACAAAATTGTGCTACATAACCTGTCAGCACTTCGCAATGTGAACTCGGAAAGCGATTTCTGAGGTCTTAGGCAACTTTATAATATTATGCTGCTCAACGTACTAAGTCTCACTACACTAAATGTACGAACAGGAACTTTTTCGGCAATGTGGATTGACACTATACGATGGGCTTTGTCATGCGAGGTCGTTCTAGCAGAGATTAGAGCAAAGCGAAGCGAGAGCTTAAGCTACATGAGCCTTCTACGAACGCCTTGGACCCAGAACGGGCCGGTGCAACCTCGGAAACGGAACTACAAGTGGTGTTTTCTCATAGGCATCAAAATAGAAAGCCGGGAACAGTGTAAGCTATTCGCACCACGACCTAAGACCACACTCTGAGTCATCAGAGAGGTCGATATGGCAGAACCAGCCCCGCTTCAGTACCACAAAACGCATAAAGCAGCTGAAGCAAGTGTTTCTTCTGCAAATCAAAGAAACATGCCACACGCGCTTGTGATGGGAACCTCTCTATCGATTTTATGAAAGAATGCTAGCGAAAGAGAAGCGCTGCTATCGATGCACGCCCCCAGGCCGACAGCCACGTTCGTGCCATGTCAAACTCATCTTCTCGAGTCGCCAATGGAAGCACGCGTCAAGTATGTGCGACCCGCGCTACAGAATGAACGAGACAACGACATCTTGTCTAGTGGAATACGCGGCAGTACAGCATGAATGCTACAATCACAACCATTCATGCTTTGTGACAAAGATTCACTGAGCGAGGGCACGACAAAACATAGGGAAGTATGCCTGCAGGCCTTTCATGCTTTAATCATACAGAATGGCAGGTCAAGATACGTCCGAGAGATTCCTGGCGGAGGCAGCCAGCGATCTTTCATTATGTATATCCTCACCACCAAACTACATTTGAAGGTGCTGAGAGAGTCTCAGCTTGCTTTCAAATGTTCGGCAACACAGCCCCAACCTAGGGGGAAAGACCAAGGTTCGTTAAGTTCCCCTGTGCAGTACTCGACCGACATCCACATCGTTCGCGCAATATTCATCCCAGTTATATGTGATTACATTGTACCACCGACATTTGATGGCTGCCTCATACAGCAGTTGAGTCTCGAAAAGAAATGTTTTGCAGACCACACGAAGTTTATTGAGACGGAGACAGAGACCAACATCAGCTTGTCAATTACAGCTGATAACATGCGCGAAATAACTACTGAAAAAGTAATCAGAACCAAGGAAATTCTAGGATTGGTCGCAATCAATGCAGTACTTGGATGGAAATTTTAAAGCCTAGTCGTCAAAGCACCTCTCTTGACTGCAATACTAGCCTTGTAGTCTGTGTTCTAAGAGTCAAAGCAATCTGTGACAATGAATCCCTCTCCGGTAATGTGAAAGACCAACAAAGGACACTTCCATAGGTTCGTGCGGCTGATTTAGGTTCGCAGTGCACCAAACAGGTGTGCTGAAACTTTGCAGCATCAGAGATGGCACACCCCAAAAAGGAATGTCTCGAAGACCATTATGTAGTAACTATTATACAGCCTCCGAGACCACTTCTACGTGTGTGATTGTCTCTGAGGCCATACTTCATTATTTTTAGCGCTTCGTTAGCATGCGTCGATGAGCTTTATGCGAGCTGCATCACTAGAGCAGCAAGAACACGATGCCAGTATGTGTCTATGCACACAATTTACTTAAAAATGAGAATCATCGGTAGAGTGAAAACTTTTATTTTCAAGTGATATGCTCGGTAAGCACATGCCCACTTTTTAATGTTTGATAAACGCTGGCACAAAGAGACATTCATGGCGCTGTGAGTCACGAAAATACACCTGCCATATCTTGATTATGAATAACACACGAGAAAGGAACATATAGGCAACAATATAACAAAAACTGCTGCAAAATAAAACTGTAAATAACGCACACAACTACACATAGAGTGCACAACGCGACACGGCAGTAGCCTCAGCACTTGACTCTGAAATGAACTGAAAAAAGAAAAGAAAGATGTTGGCTACGTTTTCCTTCCCACCTTTACACTAATTTTCTCTTGCGCAATATACACCGCTCTTTCGCGAAAAACAGCCATAACCAGTTGCCACCACAAAAACAAAGCAACTTTATGTGTCGTGCAAGCCGGTAATGACAGAACTGTTTACTCAGAGTTACCTCCTAGCCTTAGCCAGCAAACATTTTTCTGGATTCACCACTTTTTTCTTATTGTACTCGTCAGTGCTTCAAGAACTGTGTGAACAGCACAGACAATGATTCAGAGCATAGCTGCACTTTTCATAAATTGCCACTCGTGCAGGAAATTCTAATACATGTAGTGACTCAACGAGAACCTAAAAACGCGAGCGGCTGAATTTCTCGAGCCAAAAAAAAAAGAATTTTTTCGCAAACGTGTTGCGAAGCGGTCATGACAGCTTTCTATCGTATGAAGCAATTCACGAAAACTGTACGCGAAGTGAAGAGCACAAAAAAGTTGTCAGATCTCACGTAGAGTGGGAATCGATGATATGCGAAGCAAAAATCAGAGAGGCGGACATGTCTCTTTAAAATTGGCACAACGTTGCGAGTCGTACGTCAATAATGCCGTACATGAGCTTCATGTCATAATTACCGTGTTTGGATGTGTCACTTACCTTCGTCGTCTATTCACGTTACGTGATACCAAGTTTTATAGATGTGAAGCTAGCGTTCGGATAGTGCAATATGAGTGTTGCATGTAGTCATGTTGTTATATGACACGCATGTCATGATTAATGTGCTTGGCCGTGTCATTTACCATCGTCATCAGTTCGCGTCACGCAAAACCACATTTGGTGTATGTGAAGCTTGCGAAACGGCTGCGAGTGCACCGTGAGCGTGGCATGTAGTAATGTTTTTACGTGACACGCACGTCATGACTATCATGTTTGTACCAGTCCTGTACCTTCGTCCTCCATTCACGTCCCGTATTGAAAAACTTGTTGTATGTTAACTCAGCGAAACTACCGCGAGCGCATCACGAGCTTGGAATGTAGTCATGTTTTTACATGACATGAATGACACGATTATCGTGTTCACACCAGTCATATATTTCATTATTCATTCACCTTATGTAATAACAAATTTGGTGTACGTGAAACATGCAAAACGACCGCGAGCACAGCATGAGCATGACATGCAGTAATGTTTTTGCATGGCAGGCACGTCGTGATTATCATCTTTAGACTTGTCAATTCTTTTGCTCGTTCATTCCTGTCACGTAATACCAAGTTTGGTGTATGTGAAGCTAGCGAAATGACCGCGAACGCATCATGAGTCTGGCATGCAGTCATGCTCTTGCATGGCACGTACGTCATGATTATCATCTTAGACATGTCACTTCCCTTGTTATGAGGGATCACACATATTATCAACCAGCGGCGGCCCTATGCTACGTTTCCAAAATATGTGATCATATGTTGCCACAGCACCACTTGCATTGCGGCTTATCTGCTCCGGGTATATTTGATCAACACGTCAGGGTGGGAAAAATCGCGTATGCAGTTTTCTCCAGACGCATTCCTGCGCCTTAGTCAATCGCTTGTGCGGGAGTGAATAAAACCTCTGCTCTATATTAAAATGATTCGTTATATCGTGAGGGGACACCGGCCCATTTCTCACGGAGCTCCCTGGAGCACGCGGCTCACCTGCCCGGCGGACGAAACTTCAAGCAGTCAGGTGAGCCGCCTCGTTCCCAAGGTTCCCAGAGTGTGCTGGTACCCAGGCAATTTCTAGTTCTCGAATTTGTCATCCCATGGCCCCATGCGAAAATCGTGCCGTGGTCGCCGATATTCTGCCCCGCACCATATTTTGGATGGCTGTCTTTGAATCACTGAAAATTAGTTCTTGCTAGCGCTATTGCCGCTCTCTGCAGTTTCTGAGGAGCGGGCTTTGACCAATACAGAGTGGACCAAGCGTCGCCACCTGTCCACCATCACAATCACAAAATCGTATTTGTCATTATATTCAGCGACATCTCTATAGACTGCTGCTTTGTACTCACCGTACTCACCGTGTAAAGCTCTGGCTCTTGGCTGCCTGTGCTGCTTATGGTGAATCGGACGCATAGTTTTGGGCAAAGGTTTTATGTACAGGGTTTTATGTACATCTCGCTGCACCTGAATTTCAGTGTTCTCAGCGGGAGCCTCAGCCCCAATGCCAATCCTTTCCTATATAATCCTGCCCACTTTGTTTGTCGAAAGCCTAGCGTGCTGCTTTACCAGATGCGCCTCCCGTATAGTTATTCCAGGTTGTTGTGCACTCCTAGTTTTAACAGGCTTTCTGTAGACGCGTTGTTAGGCAACTAAGCGCTGCCTTGTAATCCTGCCGGATTACAGCCTCGATCTTGCCCTTTTCTGCAGCACCCAACTTCATGTAAGGTGTCGCGTAAGTAATCCTGCTGAGCACAAACACCTGTACCAGCTTACAGAGTTCTTTTTCTTTAACCCCGCTCTTACGGTTAGCGATGCTCCTGATTAGCCGGACAGTAGCATTGACCATGGTCTTAAGTTTTCCAAAGTCCACGCTATTCTTCCTGTTTGTTTGCAGATATAGGCCAAGAATTCTAATCGTTTGAACTTTCGCTACCGGCCTACCTCCTACGTTTACCTACAACGGTGGTGGCGAAATATAATGTCTTGAATGTAGCCCTCTTGGTTTGTCCGGAACCACAAATAGCTCCAACTTGGGCAGATAGCATGAAAGTGCCACTTGCCCTGCCAACTATTCGACAATATCCACTGCCAGTTGTAATGTTTCTTCCAGATGCGCGTCACTACACCTGGTTACCCATAAAGTATTATCATCGGCATAAAATGTTGAGTCCCGATATCTCCTCCAGCCACGGCAGTATTTTGATCAAGACAAGATCTATCTATCTATCTATCTATCTATCTATCTATCTATCTATCTATCTATCTATCTATCTATCTATCTATCTATCTATCTATCTATCTATCTATCTATCTGTCTGTCTGTCTGTCTGTCTGTCTGTCTGTCTGTCTGTCTGTCTGTCTGTCTGTCTGTCTGTCTGTCTGTCTGTCTGTCTGTCCGTCTATCTGCCTGTCTGTCTGTCTATCTATCTATCTATCTATCTATTTATCTATCTATCTATCTATCTATCTATCTATCTATCTATCTATCTATATCTATCTATCTATCCATCTATCTATCTATCTATCTATCTATCTATCTATCTATCTATCTATCTATCTATCTATCTATCTATCTATCTATGTAGTCGCGGACGACTTTTAGCTGTCCTGGCCGTTTCGATAATGTTATCGATACCAAACTCGGTATGACATGACATGACTGTACGAGGAACATATCTGACTAGTCAAAATATGAAAATTATGACATGAATGTCATGATTTACATTTCATGGTCCTGCAGCTCTTGCGGTGGTTTCGTTCACATGGCATATTGTGAAACTGGCTTGGTACGGCATGATTGCATGGCGAACACAAGCAACAGACCCTAACATGAACAACATTACTACAAGCCACACTCATGATGCGCTCGCGGCCGTTTCGCTGGCGTCACATATACCAAATGTTATATTACAGTAAGTGAATGAATGACGAAGGTGTGCGACTGGTGCTAACGTGATATTCATGAGATGCGTGTAATGTAACGACATGACTACATGCCACGCTCATGATGTGCTGGCGGCCGTTTCGCGAGCTTCACTTATACAAAATTTGGTATTCCGGGATGTAAATGAATGACGAAGGTATGATACTGGTCCAAGCGTGATAAACATGAAATGCATGTTATGTAACAACATGACTGCATGCTTCGCTCATGATGAGCTTACGTCCGTTTCACTAGCTTCTCATGTACCAGACACGGTGTTACGCGACGCGAACGGACGACATAGGTAAATAACACATCCAGACATAATCATGACATGTGTGTCATGTAACAATATGACTAAATGCCACACTGGTGATGCATTCGTGGCCGTTTCGCTAGCTTCAAATATTCCAAATTTGGTATTACGTGACGCCAATGGATGACGAAGGTATATGACTGATGCAAATATGATAATCATGTGACACGTGTCATGTGAGAGCTTGACCACATGCCACAGTCATGGCGCCGATACGTATCGACGTGACGTGGTGCGCGTGCTCGCCGGCGTTCATTTCGTCGCGTCACGCTGGCGTTGCCACGCACACCAGGTGCCCGTGCTGCCATATACTCGCAGGCGCGCGCCACGCTGCGTTGCTTTGACTCATGCGTGTTTCAGCGCGTCCAGCGTTCCTCCGTCACGAAAAGAAGGAGACGCAGTTTTGTCTGCGTAACGCATCGGCGCGAAGTGCAGCATGTCAAATTTAGCGCCGGTTGCCGTCGCGCCTGGCGTCAGACTATAGAGTGCAGCGTTTTGCTTACGTAGCTTCGCTGTGCCCTGATTTAGCGTGCGTCAACGCTGCATTGGCGTATATTGGGCCCTTCATAATGCGTTCGTGATCGTTTCGTTAGCTCCACGTATACCAAATTTGGTGCTATGTGACGTCAATGAATGACAAAATATATGAATGATGCGAACATGATAATCCTGACACACGTGTCATGTATGAACATCACAACATACCACGATGATAGCGTGCTTGCGGCCATTTCGCTTGCTCTACATATACTAAGTTTAGTATCACGTGACATGAATAGATTACGAAGGTAAATGACACATCCAAACATATTATTCAAGACACGGAAGCCATGTATGGCATCATTTACCTCCACCTCGTAACGTTGTGTTGATTTAAAACTGACATACCAACATTTCTCATTCGTGCTTCACATATCATCGATTCCTACTGTATGTGGGATCTGCTAATTTTTTTTATCATTGCCTCATGCGAAGCAATGTCGAAAACTTTATTCAAGTCAAGGCGCAATACAGTTTTCGTGCCCGTGCCTTGCCCGGGATTGAGTACATCATGTTTCAACTGCACGATGGCAACCTGCGTGAACTAATTAGCCCTGAAACCTATCATAGTTGGGAAAAGATTGCCTTGTCCTCTGCGTTACCCTGAAGCCTGTTGAGAGCCACGTGCTCCATCGATTTTCCCACGCTTGGTGTCACCAATATAGAGCGCAGGTTCTCCAAGATGACTTTTTTGCCTGGATTAGAATTAAATATATTCCTAGCATGCTTCCATTGTGCAGGGATCTCCCGGTCACGCAATAATAATTCATCAAGTCAATGCTCGCCATAACCGATTTGAAATCTAGGTTTCTCAGCAATTTATTAGTAACCTTATCCGGTCCCGCGGCAGACGTAGTAAGCAGTTGTCTTATGGCAAACTCCACCTCCGCAATTGTAAACTCTTCATCAAGTTCCGAGTTTTCCACCCCGAGTAGTGTGGAAAGCAACGGTTTACTCCATCGGGTATGTGCCGGTTTCGGAGTTCCTTTGAAAACTCTCCAATTGTGCCTTCATATTGATGCATTAATCAAGTCATGTGTGCCTGTTGTTCCGATTTCGTTGCGACCGGATCTATAAGACGCCTCAACAGCTGCCATGTCTTTTGCATCAAACTGTTCATTCATGCGATCAAAAAATCTGGCCCACTGTTTGGCTTGAAACACAATTGTATTATTCCCGATTCCACGTTCAAATTTGGCAGTCTTTCTGCAGAGAACGCCATTACGTTTTTGTTTCTTCCACCTTCTAAAGAGACTCGTGTGCGCTTCCCACTTGTGTAACAGTCTAGAGTCCGCCGTAAACTCCTCCTGCTCGTGATATAATTTACATCTTCCTTGAGCGCCTCGACCTATGTGTGCAGGTCTTGAATATTCCCGTTCACGGTGTCTGCTGAGTTTTTCCTGAATCTGTCCCAACCCGTATTTCTATGCCCCTTCACTTGGTACCTATGCTTCGCAGCACCAAACATTGTGGAAAGAATATAGTGGTTACTTTTTGGTGCTTGTCCCGTGTTAATCCACTTTGCATTACTGATAACCCTAGAAAACGTAAGTTGTGGAGAGGTATCAATGCTTATGCTGTTGCCTACCCTCATATTATGTTGCATATTGTTTAACAGTGTCCAAGGCAGGCACTGTGCAACTTGCCAAAGCCAATTGCCCTTTGGGATGGCTCGAATAGAACCCCACTCCGGGTGAGGCGCAGGAAAACCTCCTACCATTGTAAGCTGAGGGCGAGCTGCAAACGGTTGAGTTTAATCCGGAATTATGGGAAGCCCGATCCTTTATCTTTTAGAGAACTATACACTATAAGTAAAAAAAGACTCTTCTCAACCTTTAGTTTAAGCAATTTCTCTATCAGGACGCAGTCTTCCCTGCTGCTATCTACGGCATGCTGAATGGCAGTGAAGTTGCGATGGTCTAGCACGGCTGTGAAGACGCGTGATACGCCCCTTGAATCAATCCCTGGCGCTCTATCTGCCTTAAATCCGGGTAGTTTTACGAAACCACAAGTCTCTTGAGGCTATGTTGTCCGGTTTACTATCCAGATTTTGTGCGTGCAACTGCAGGTTACCCCGCTTGTGAAGGAAGGCCCTGCAATTTCACTGCCAAACCTCAATTAGTTTGTGCCCGTATGTGTAGGCAGGAGATGAAATTTTTGCGCAAGTGTGCGTAGGGTTCTTCCACTGTGTCAGCGAAAGCTTCTGTCTTCAGTGAAAAAGCGGGTAATATAAGGCCCTTATAAGGCGGGTAATATAAAAGCGGGTAATATAAATCCCTTATAAGGGATTTGGAAGGAAAGGGGCGTGCTGATGTAGACACCAGTCTCGGATGGTCCTCGAAACGTCTCGCTCTTTCCCCAGCCTTGGCTGTGCATCACGGCGGCGAAACGGTTAGAATTTTCTGGAATCTTGCACGAAAGAAATTTAAGCAAGCAGTGGATAAAGAAAATCAGAAGAAGAAGAAAGTTTGCGCCAGTGTGCCTAGGGTGTATATGCCATGTGGGCGAAGGTTTCGTCCTCAGTGACAATGCAGCAGATGAAGACAGTTTACACCCATGTGCATAGGCAGGAAAAGAAGAAAGTTTGCACCCGTGTGTGTAGGCAGGAGATGAAAGTTTTGCGCAAGTGTGCGTAGGATCGTTCCATCGTGTCAGTGAAGGCTTCTGTACTCAGTGAAAAAGCAGGCAATGAATAGGATTTCCGCCTGAGGAGTGAAGACTCGTGCAAGAAACAGAAGAGTGTGTCTACCGCCAGCGAGTGAAGAAGCGTTGCAGCAGCTGCGTGAGAGAAGCCGACGTGTTACCAGTGAAGAAGTTTGGTGCTTGGAGAGCGGCCAGTTGAAGACGCGAGGTTTCCTGGAAGAGAAACTACGGGGGCAGCGGATCGACAACAGCGCTGGACATTGAGTGAGTGATTCTTAGAAGAGTATCCTTCAGACTTTGTACCAAGTACTTTGGACTGAATAAGTTTTCGGACTCTTTAGTCTTTACGTGTCTTGGTTGTTCGATGCATGTAATTGCATTGTAGCGCGTATCGTTGTTTGTGCCCGTTGTTTCGAGTGTGGCTGATTGCACTCTGAAGTACGTTGTTCGATTGGTGGCATATCGTATTCAACTATTGTCGAGTGTGCATATTTGTGTATCGTTGGTTCTGCCCTATTTGAAATATCATTTTGTTTCGTTTATCAACTCTCGGCTCTGACTCGTTCTTTGGGCCACAGCCGGCGTCCGCTGGCGCACCAAATAGGACCACTTCTAAATTGTCTGCGCTTTTGTGGTGCAGTTGGTGGGGCCGATACTTCGGCCCTAGAAATTAGCCCGATGATCACCTCCCTAATTAGTGGGACCTGTGACATCCTTATTATTCACCAAGTTGACTAATAGCACTTGGCCACTCACGGGAGAGAGTCTTTTCTCTAATACAGTACGAAGCTGCTCAAACATGCCCATGATCTGGGTTTCGAAAGCCCTAAGTTCACTGACAAGCTTGCCGAGACGCTCCTGTATTGTGTCTATTGTGTCTTCGCTTTTTTCGACTGGAGCCTCTAACTTATCCAGTTTTCCCCTTGCTTGTCTACTTTATCCGCAAGGGTAGTCACATCTGCCATAAGACTAGTGATTTTAAAAGCAGGCTGTTGCAAGTCTACTGGTGACGTATCGGCTAATTGTTCTGCGTTAGCTTCCTCGTCCACCGGCAGCGGTCTTTTCACTGTCCCCAGATTCTCCACTTCCATAGCCACGCTCTCCTGTAGGTGAGCAGACGCCTCTTGTGTTGCTTTCTGTAGGCCTTGCAGTGCTGCTGCCTGTGTTCTTTGTAGTTGGCCGTTTTTAGGTGCGCGTTCAATCTCTTAACATCTATTTTCTATTGTTTTAATGAAATCTCCCTGCCTTTGAACCAGTGCTGCTGACTCCCTCTTTCGAGCAGTTTTATTTGGGAGGCCGTGCCTAACAAGCTCAACTTTTGGTTGGTGTCGCGTGCGTGGCTGCTGGAACTGGATACTCGACCGCCATCTTGGATCTTGGCCACCCCCGTGCCATGGCTATAGTGGGAAGAAACTCAACCGGTCCTTGCTTTTGCTTCTGCCTTCTTTACCCCTCGATGTCCGCTCCATTGCCCTCGAGCACCGCTAATCTTTGCCAGCTTCGCTCTCTCTTTCGGTGCTCTGCTGCTGGCCCGTCGGTGGCTTTCGAGCCAGGCGAAACTTGCAGTTCCAGCTCCCTGTGCGATGCGCACTATCGCACATGATGCAGTCCGGCGTGCACGTGAGTGGCCCTCCTTCTGGCGGGGCAGGATGGACCTTCCCGCAATGGTGACATAGGTTACTCTTCGGACGATAGCAAACGTCCAATCAATGTCCAAGTCGTATGCAGTTGTAGCAGGTCTCGACTAAATTTCTATACGAGATCACAGCGTACAGACAGTTTCGGTAAGTAACCTGCCGCGATGTACGTTTTTCCCTGAGCGTAATCTGAATTGCTTTCGGCTTTCGCAGAGGTCTCGCGTGCAGAATATATATACCTTCATTCTTCTTCAGCGTTTCCGCGCGAACTTCTTCCACTGGGCGTCCATCATAAGCATTGCAAATCACTCCCCGCACAAAGTTCTTCTACAGCGCCACGACCGCTGCAACCGGCAGGTCACGATCACCCAGATTGAGCGTCTTCACAGTCGCATATGCCCCACTGCAACTGCTACATGGTGTGCTTACCGTCAATGTGTTGTTTGTGCCATTAACTCGCACAACATCTTCTTCCGCGGCCTTCGCACTCGTTAGACGCGCTGCTGCTCTCAGTGCACATCTGGGTTCTCTCGTTGTCACGACACTCAAGTCCTAGCTCTGGAGCCTCTACACAACCTTGAAATCAACGGCTGGCATCTTCAGAAACGGTCCGCGTTTCTTCAACACTGGCGCTTTGCCCCGCTTGACTTGCTGCGCTCCGTGCGTCTTGCACCCATCACTGCCAGCCTGCGTCTCGCAAGGCTTATTCTTGGCGTTGTCACCATGCAGAGTCATCTTAAATCGGTCATGTGCCTTCAGCACTGAAGCCCACTCTCCAGCTTCAATATCTTCGGGTGTTATAGCCTCCCCTTCGACGTAGTAATTCATCTTCAGCTTCACAATGCCCTAGATCACCAGACTCAAGCTGGACGCCAAGTGTCATGGCTCAGACCTTACCTAGGAGATAGGCCTAGCCTTGCCGCCGCGAGGTTGATAGGAAAATTTTGAAAACTCCTGAAACGGGGAAAAACTTGCTTATACGAGTGGTGTTCGTAGGTATAGGGCAACCACCTGAAGACGAGAGCCCACTAACAACAAGTACAGAACAAAGCGCGTCTGCTGACAGTCGGTCGCCGGGCCATAGCTGATGTGAAGCACGTCCGCGCAGCGTCTCACTCCCCGCACTTAACATAGTATTGGTGGTGTTCCTACCCACCAGCAGCCAAGCAGAGAGGCAGCCTTAACAAGCAAAGACCACGACACACGCTAGGCACGTTTTCGCACATTTTTAAGGCATATTCCTACTACTGCCCGTACTTCTTTATTGCCGCAAATGCTCATGAACATGGAGCATGACAACGTTGCCATCACGTCGACGTCATGTGCACTTATCCTAACCCGAAGTTATCGCCCCGTACGATCCCAGAGAATAAAGTCGAATTAGGCCCCTATCACATACGTAAAAACACGTAGACGTATAATGCACTACAAAAGATACTGTAGTAACTTACTAGTACGCGTGTTCTCTTGAAGCCGTAAGTGATGTGTTGCCATCTTGCGGCTGGGGTAAAGCTGCGTAGCTCAGCCACTTTTTGGCCCGAGTGACCACTCTTGTCATTTTTATGCTACTCCATGTCACTCTCACGGATGCCTCAATCATTCTGGCAGCTTGAAGCAGCGACATCACAGGTTCTGGCAAACGGCACTTACAAGAGTTCACTGCAGGCGTCCAAGAAATATATCGCAAAGAAAATGCAACAAGTACAGTAGAACTGCCTTTCAAAGAAGGCTCAAAACAGTCACTTGGAACTAATCATGATGTCACACCCAACCGTTCACAAAAAGTGAGAACGAGGCGATTGGCAAAAGAAGGCTTATTGGTTCGCTACAGTGCAGTCGTCCACCAATGTTAGGAGCCTGGTCATGCAGAAATATTTCCTATCAACGCTCCTATCCATCGAGATAGGAGCAGGCACCCACTGTGTGCCCCAAAGGGAAAATATTCCCACATGTACGTGACTGGGACGAAGGAGGCAGACTGCAGGTCGAATAACGAACTGTATATTCGGGCCGAACTTGTGGTCATAACAGGGAATGCAGATTACAGCAAGAAGCTGGCACTGATAGCGACGAGCAGGGCGTCGGCCTTCGATCAACTGACAAGTGGTGAAGCGTGCCGGCATTTATACACTAGCCATCAAACATTTTAGTGTTATCGCTAGCGTCTACGTAGATTCCAGAATATTTTGAAAGGTTCACAATTGGGCGTAATCTTAACAAAACAATGTACAACAGTCTCGAAGCTTCTCTCACATGGTAGGCGCGGTTCGCGTTGAACATAATGCAACGGAGCAATAACAAAACTTGAAGAAAACGACGTGGCATTGCCTCGCCCTGAAAAAGGCATCATCTCGATGCTGTAACAAAAGAATAAAGTACAATAAATGAAATATAACCAATAGGTACAGGCAAAAAACACAGCAAAAAATAGTCCTGAAGTTCGCGCATAAAATGGCTTAAGGCGCACGACATGGACAACTTCAGGTCAAGCCCCGCGCCGTTGAGAGTTCGTAATGCCGTCGGGAACAATCTCGTAGTCGAGTGGGCCGAGACGTCGAACAACTCTTTACGGTCTGAAGTACCGTATCAGAAGTTTTTCACTGAGCCCACGTTGGAGGATTGGTGTTCATACCCAAACACGGTACCCGAGCTGGTACTGCCCGAAGCTTCGTCGAAGATTCTAACAGTGGCTGTCGATCGCCTGCTGATTTATGAAGCGCAGGCAAGCGAGTTCACGGGCTTCTCCCGCGCGATGGAGGTAGGCAGTGACGTCGAGGTTCTGTTCCTCAGCAACGTTTGCAAGCATAGTATCCAACACCGTTAAGGACTCTTTCAATTGACTAACTTATACGGTGGCGTCTGCGTCGTTTTTTCGACGGCCGTATTGTATGTGAAGGTCACGGACAAAAGGATTTCATCCCACGTCTCATATTCGACGTCGACGAACATGGCCAGCATATTGGCGATGCTCTTATTAACGTGCTCAGTGAGGCCATGGTCTGCAGATGGTAGGCGGTGGTCCAGTGGTGACCTGTCTGGCTGTACCTCGGGATCGCCTGAGTTATGTCCGCCATAAAGGTCGCACCTCTGTCAGTAATGATGACCTGTGGAGCACCATGACACAGGACGATGCTTTTGGGCAGGGCCCTCGTCTCGGTCTAGCGCGTGAGATAGTCGGTTGCTACGATGGGCCATTTGTCCCTGGAATTCGACGTAGGAAACGTCCCCAGTACGTCCATACCAATTTGCTGGAACGGCTTTTGAGGTGACTCGGTGGGCTGGAGAAGTCTGGCTGGCTTATAGGTGGTGTCTTTTGTCGTTGGCAGTCCCGGCATGTCTTTACATAACAAGTGACGTTGGCGTAGAGGCGTGGCCAGTAGTTTTTTCTGTATTCTTGCGAGCATACGGCAAACACTGAGGTGTCCAGCCATCGAGTCTTGTAGAGTATCCGGAACTTCTGGACGTAGCACAGATTTACTACGACGAGGTAGTTGGCCTGGAGCAGCTGGAAGTTTTTCTTCGAGAGAACGCCGTTCTGCAAAACAAAAACCGACTCATTTCCTCGTTTGAATACTTTTGGGACAACGATGGTCTTGCCCTCGAGGTATGCTACAAGGCTCCTGAGTTTCGGTTCAGCACGTTGTCACTCGGCAAAGTCGACGGCACTTACTGCTCCCAAGAAGCAGTCACCGTCTGCGTCGGTCTTCGGTGGTGGTTCAACGGGGGCACGAGACAGGCAGTCGGCGTCGGAGTGCTTTCTTCCTCACCTGTAAATCAAGAAAATGTCACATTCTTGCAGTCTCAAACTCCATCTATCAGATTACCCGGTGAGTCTTTTAGGTTTGCCAGCCAACACAAGGTGTGGTGGTCACTAACAACTTTCAAGGGCCTGGCGTAAATGTAGGGGCGAAAGTTTGACGTAGCCCACAAAATTGCAAGACACTCATTTTCTGTTGTAGAATACTTGCCCTCGGTTTGCAATAGCGATTGGCTAGCATAGCTGATGACCCTTTCATGTCCATCAGTCCTCTGCACAAGAATGGCGCCATGTCCCACACTGATTGCGTCTTTATGTATTTCTGTTTCGGCAAATTCGTCAAAATGCGCAAGTAACAAAGGCGTCCGCAGGCGTCGTTTTAGTTCTAGAAATGCTTCCTCTTGCGGCTTTTTCTAGTTGAATTCTGCGCCGGACCAGGTAAGCTCCGATAAGGTCCGAGTGGCTCGGTGATCTGGGCGAAGTTTTCAATGAACCGCCTTTATAGGTTCATAGGCCGAGGAATTGACTGACGGCCTTCTTGTCGGTGGGTGGCGGGAATGCGGCGATGACGGTCCTCTTCTGTGGGTCGGGACTTGCTTATGAGTGGCCCAAAAACATGAGCTCTTCGTACGTGAAGCGGCACTTCTCTGGCTTGAGGGTGAGTCCAGAGGTTTCGATTGCCTGTAGTACAGCTTCAAGGCGCCGGAGCTGTTCATCGAAGTTTTAGGAGAACGTAACGACGTTGTCCAAGTACACAAGGCAAGTCTGCCACTTCAAGCCGGCCAGTACAGTATGCATAACACGTTGGAAATCACGGGAGCCAAGCAAAGACCAAAAGTCATCACCTTGAACACGAAGAAGACATCTGGTGTTATGAAGGCGGTTTTCTCTTGGTCTTTCTCGTCAACTTCGATTTGCCAATAGCTGGTCTTGAGGTGAATTGACGAAAAATACCTCGCGTTGTGCGGTCGAAAGTGTCGTCTGTCCGTGGGAGAGGATACACATCCTTCTTCGCAATTTCGTTCAGGGGACAGTTTTCGAAACAAAAACGTAAGGTGCCCTCCTTTTTTTCTTCACTAACACCACAGGCGATGCCCACGGGCTTTCGGAAGCTTGGATGATGTCGTCGCGTAGCATTTTGTCGACTTGCTTCTTTAACACCTTTCGCTCTCATGTCGAAACTACATGGGCTCTGATGGAGTGGTCTGTTACTCTCCTCTGTTATGATGCGATGTGTCTCTACAGGTGTCTGCCTAGTGTTCGACGACGATGAAAAGCATTCCTCGTATTGCCGGAGGAGGCTTTGCAGCCGTTCTTGCTTATGCTTTGGAAGTATGGGATTAACGTCCAAATAATCTTAGAGACCTATATTGTTCGAACCAGGTTCAGTAGACTCGGTGAATGGTATAACGTCGCTGGCTTCCATAAAGTCTTCGAAATAGGCAACTGCTATGCGTTTGCTCACGTGTTTGTATTCATTGCTGAAGTTCGGAAGCATTACTGTTGCTTTTCTCCCTCTCAGCTCAGCTATCCCTCTTGCGACGCCAATCTCGCGGTTGAATAACAGGTGTTGGTCGCTTTTAACGACGCCTTGCAGGTATGTTGATTTCTCAAAGTCGACAGAGATAATGATGCTCGAGCAAGAAAGAATAGTGATTTGTTCTTCCAGTACATTTAAAGGGCCACTCACCAGGTTTGACAATTTTGAGATGACAAGTGCAATTCTTAGATGAGGTGTTCATGATCACGTCTGCAAACATTTGCATCACTACACGCCGCGGAAATAGGTCAAATTTCAAGATGAACACTGCTCTTTCTCCCCTCTGCTGGCGCACGCCTAGTGAATGAGGGACTGACGTGGGTGTGTGAATGGCCCTACGTACACGGCGTTGCAGTGACGTTGGTCTTCTCTGTACACGACTCTGCTCTGACGTTGTCAGCAGTACACTACGTGACATGGCAGAAATTATCTACCACAACCTGCGTAGTTTGTGTATTAAGTGCGAAGCATTTCTTAGCAAACTTTGGCGACTTTGAGCGTATCTATCTATCTATCTATCTATCTATCTATCTATCTATCTATCTATCTATCTATCTATCCATCTATCTATCTATCTATATATTTATCTATCTATCTCTCTATCTATCTAGCCGCTTAGGTTTGGGTGATCTTGTGGTCATCCCCTTAACTTGGTGTGAACCGAAATTAGCTTGTGAGGGTAAGATGGTTTGGCAAATATGATGCGCTGGTCAAGACATGAATAATGTCATAAACCCTTCGTGTACGTCGTCAAACACCTCCCGACAGACAGCGGCACATAATCATGGGCAGGTATGTGCCGCTGGTAAGCGGGTATGTACCAGAGGTGATTGACCCTCAGTATGTACTCAGGAATGACAAGACCTACCACGGGCAATTTTAACGCGTTAGCGTAAAGCAATACCCAAAATCGTTAGCGTTGAGCCAACAATCACATCGAATAAATGTTAGTGTTAAGAAAACCTGACATAGGAAGCGTTGGCCATTCGACGAATGCAAATGATAAATTACAGGGTCCCAGCAGGAATTGAACCCAAGCAATCTGCGTGGCGGTCAAGCATTCTACCACAGAGCTACGCCAGGTCTCGGAACTACTTTTCATATAAACGCTCATCTTCGTGAAACGTCAATATAGATTGCATTGCTGCCAACCCAGTTTTATAAACATTACATATGTACTCATTTCATACAGCTGTCACGTCGGGTTGACGTCAATTGTGGTGAGGTGCCATGCGCTGAAATGGATTTATGTAGCAGAGTCAAGGGCCAGCAACTTCGCGAGCATCAGCGCTTCATTTCAGCATCTGGTGTTGCTAAAGCACATTTCCATCTTACATTGTCGTGCAAGTGGAAAACTGGTTATACCAACATCCGCAACTCTTCAACACACACGTTCTCTTCGACATATGTCTCTGCGTGCAACATTTGTACATATACTTAGCGTCATTTCACGCTTCCCTCCGGGTGCTTCGCATAAAGTTGATTCCCTGTTACGTGGGATCTGCTGATTTTTTTTTGTTTATTCAAGAGATTATTAAACTCAAAATCAATAATGAGACGCAATAAAAATTGTGCGCGTTCTATTTTTCCCGTGAATTGCTACGAGATGCGGCGCTAATGTGCCATTGTTTCGCATGCGTTCATATCCCCGTGGTCAGCGCATCCGGCAGACGACAGCCGTGGAAGCGATCGGAACGCTCCTACGCGTTCGCGCACTCATTGTTCTCATCTTTGCTACCGCGTCTAAGGCAGAGTTTTCAAACCCTCCCGCAGAAACATGCAGAAGACCACAAAATAACGCTGGCCAACGAAGCAACGAAACTCGCATGCTTGGGGGTAGGGCTTGTTTGGGCACGTCATGCGCACGTGACCTTTTGGCCGGATGCCTGAGAGAGTGGGAAAGAGATTTGGCTTGCGAAGTCTACGCGCAGAAGCTGCAAGGGTTTCGAGCTCACCTCGTTTCATCCTCGTTTTGCGCCGCTTCAAAAAACCTGTTTTCTCCGCTCGTGATGAACCGATTCGAAAAAATTTTGTGGCAAAATGTTCCTCATCGGACACCCAACAACTTCCACTGTCTAACTAAAATTCGGTATGGGGGCTGGTGAGCTGCCCTTTTCAAGGCCTGCTTTCCGGGCGGCTTGTGTGGCGGTAGGGCTTGTACTGTTGATAACATTACTGACTTGCACCTGAGATCGATGATTGCACCATGGACGCTTAAGAAGTTCATACCCTGGATCACCTTCCTCGTGCACAGCTGTGCTACAACGAAGCTTGCGGGGTAAATGCGGTTGTTATTGGAGACTCACTGTACAGATTCTCTCCGGCGTTACTAGGTGGCAACGCTCGTGAAAGTTTCTAGATCTTAGAGGCGAAGTGCTGACTCCCGATTTTCAAACCAGGTTGTTGCTGTGTGGCGCTTTATGGCGCAAGGGCCAATTGATGGCCAAAGAGCGCTATTTCCATGACTAGAGATGTTGACGATGATATGTTGCGTGGTTGTATAGGGGCCTTGAAATTTCTCGCTATGATGCGGGTAAAAACAGAAGTATTAAAATCATGACAGTGGCATGATATGTATAGTTAAAATTAGTGACAAAAGGTTTAGATCATAGAAACATCTGTAAAAATATTTGGCACTAGCTCAAGTGCCTCATCAGCACCCTAGTGTCCAAGGGCCGCGAGGCAAGAGCTTTTTAATGTAGCCACTGCAGCAGCAATCTCACTTGAGAGGTCGCACTACGCAATGCCTAAGTATGTGACATGGTAAAAGCGGACATCTCTTAAAGGGCCACTCACCAGGCCCCATAACGAATTTCAGTTAGACAGTGCAAGTTGTTAGGTGTCTGACGGGGAATGTTTTGCCACAAAAATTTTTCCAATCGGTTCATTACGAGCGGAGAAAACAGGTTTTTCGAAGCAGCGCGAAACGAGGGTGAGAGGAGGCGAGCTCGAAATCCTTGCCGCTCCTCCGCGTACCCTTCGCAAGCCAAATCTCTTCCCCATCCTCTCCGGCATCCGACCAAGAGGTCACGTGCGCGTGACGTGCCCGAACAAGCCCAGCCCACGTACACGCGAGCGGCGTTGCTTTGTTGACCAGCGTTATTTTGTGGTCTTCTGCCTGTTTCTGCGAGATTGTTTGGAAACGCGGGCTTAGACGCGGTAGAGTAGATGAGCACATAAGTTCGCGAACGTGTAGGAGCGTTCCACGGCGGTCGTCAGCTCAATGCGCTGACCGCGGGGACTCGATCGCATGCGAAACGCTGGCACATTAGCCCAGCATCTCGCAACATTTCACGGGGAAAAATGTAAGAAAAACGCGCACAATTTTTTATTGCGTCTCAATATTTATTTCCAGTTTTATTTATCTCTTAAAGCAACAAATACAAAAACTACGTATGTTGTGTTAAATTTAAATTTTTGCCATGTCACTTGATATTCAGTTGACAACGTCAGAGCAGAGTCGTGTACGTAGAGGACCAACGTCACCGCATTGCCGTGTACGTAGGGCCATTCCTACGCCCACGTCATTCCCTCATTTTCTACGCATGCGCCGGTAAAGGGGAGGGGGAGCAGCTTTCATCTTGAAATTTGACCCATCTCCGCGGCGCGTAGCGTTGCAAATTTTGGCAGACGTGACCATGAATGCCTCGCCTAAGCATTGCGCTTCTGAGCTAAAAAGTGTGAAACCTGGTAAGTGGCCCTTAATGATCAATTGCTGGGATTTATATAGGTGTAGTGGCAGTGCTTTTGTGGACGGATGCAGCAAGCTGATCCGCCATCACGTTGCCTTGGATCTGGCAGTGCGCTGGCACCCAGCACACTACAACATGTTGTTTGAGTGTGTAGAGTGTGAGTAAAATGGAGTAAAGTGAGACGAGGACAGGCTTTTGTTTGTTTTTAAGAGTGTGCAGAGCCGTTACCACCGTGAGGGAGTCCGTATAAATTACTTCTTTTTGTAGTTGTAGTTGCTTGAAATGTTTAGCGGTCAGAAGTATCGCATAAGCTTCCGCTGTGAAGATACTTGTCTCTGGATGTAGAGGGCCAGCATCCGAAAAGGATGGGCCAACAGCAGCGTAGGACACAGAAGATAGACTTAGAGGCATCTGTAAAGAACTCAGGACGTGTGTATTTCTGTTGAAGTTCCAGGAAGTATGTTCGGATATGGGCAATGGGCACATGTTTTGTAATTTCTCGGAAAGACACATCGCAATCTATAGTCTGCCACTGCCAAGGTGGCGAGTATGCTACAGGAGCCAATAAACTGTGTTCCAGTGAGACACCAGCTTCCTCAGCTAGACCCGTGAGGCAAACTGATTAGGGCGGGCTCATCGATGGCCTGTTTTGAAACAGTATGGAGCTCGACAAATCATTAATAGTGGAGTATGAGGGGTGTTTTTTGTCTGCTTTCACTTTAGGGAGAAATACAAAGGACATGTAAGTTCTCTGCAGATGAAGCGACCACTCATTTGACTCAACGTAAAGGCTTTCTACGGTGCTGGTGCGAAAACCACCCGTAGAAAGGCGGGTGCCCAAATCGTGAACGGGGTCCAGCATCTTCAAAGCACGTTGAGTCGCAGACTGATAAACAATGGTCCCATAATCTAAGCGGGTGCGAATGAGGCTTCTATACAGGTTCATGAGACATTGCCTGCCACTGCTCCACGTTGTACGTGACAACACTTTTAGATCATTCGTGGCTTTCAAACATTTCGCTTTTAAATACTTGATGTGTGGTACGAAGGTCAGCTTGTTGCCCAAGATTAAGCCTAAGAATTTATGCTCCGCATTAACAGACAGACGTTGCCCGTTCAGTTCAGTGTCGGGTTCTGAGTGCATGCCTCTTTTTCGAGAGAACAAGACACACGTGCTTTTTTGTGGGTTCAGTTACAATCCGTTTTCCTCTGCGCATTTGGAGACCTTGATTAAACCTAACTGAACCTTCCACTCACACATTGCCAGGTTGCATTACTTAAAACCAAGCTGGACGTCATCGACATATGTACAATAGAACATGTTGCGAGGGATGGACAGGTGCAAGGAATTCATTTTGATAATAAAAAGCGTAAAACTAAGTACACCACCTTGCGGTACTCCCGTTTCTTGGACAAATGCTTGGGAGAATATACTGCCCACACGGACAATGTCCGATTGGACAAGTAAATCTCGATTATGGAAAGCATTCCATCGCGCACACCCAAGCAAGACAGGTCTTTTAATAAGCCAAGACGCCATGTTGTGTCTTATGCCTTCTCGATATCGAGAAATACCGAGAGGAAGTATTGTTTGTGGACGAAAGCGTCTCGGATCTCTGCCTCAATGCGCACCAGATGGACGCTGGTGGATATACCCTCTCGAAACCCGTACTGGAATCGGTCGAGCAGATTGTGTGATTCGAGGAAATGTAAAAGTCGGCAGTTTATCATTTTTTCAAAAAGTTTACAACGGCAGCTTGTAAGTGCAATGGGCGTATAACTAGCAACTGAGGAAGGGTCCTTGCGCTGTCTCAAAATAGGGAAAACAATAGCTTCTTTCTAGCAAGCAGGAATGGAGCCAGAAAGCCAGATAGCGTTGTATAGGGAGAGCAAAAATTTTCGTGTTTTGAGAGGCAGGTTTTTCAACATTTCATACGTGAGACTTTCGTAGCCTGGGGCAGAATCACTGCAGGAGTTTAGCGATGTGTGTAGCTCAGCTAAGTTGAAAGGTTCGTTGTATGCGTCGTAATTTGTGCACTTGTATTCTAGTTTCTGCTTTTATATCCTTGTTTTGTATCTTTGGAGAGCTTCAGTTTAGTGTGACGACCTAGACACCGGCTCGTAGTATGCACCGAGGAAGTTCGCCTGATCTTCCAGGCTGTCACCCTGTGTGTTTACGAGTGGGAGTGAGTGTACTTGTCTTCCTGCTACCCTAACAACCATGTTACAGACTTTACCCTCTTGTGTATATGAATTTATCCCTGATAAAAACTTCTGACAGCTTTCTCTTCTGGCCCGCTGACGCATTCTCCTGCCTTGAGACTCTATTTTTTAAAGCTGTCAAGATTTTCGGCTGTCGGTGAATTCCGAGGCAACCTCCATGTCTTGTTCTGTTCCTTTCGCGCATTCCGACACTCAGTGCTTCACCATGGGACGCGTCGGTTGCCAGGCACACAAGATGTTTGCGGTATGCACTTGGCTGCTGCATCAGTAAGAAAAGCTGTGAAACACAGCACAGCTTCATCTAAGTTTAACTGATATATGTCAGTCCGACTTAAACGAGTACTGTTAGGAAGCTGTACCCAGTCGGCTTTGTCTGTCTGCCATCTGGGAACTTGTGGAGGACTGGTTTACTTAGAATGATTGGAAAGTTAACACTTCCGAAAGGATTGTTGATCACTCTCCATTGAAGTAGGGGTACAAGCGCTGGGGACACAATGTTGAGATATATGCATGAGTAGGTATTGTTTGCAAGGCTAAGGTATGTTGGCTATTTCCAATTCAACAGACACGCACACGAAGAAAAGAGGAACTGTTCGGTTAGGTGACCTCGTGCATCGCAGCCAGAGACGCCCCATAGACCATTATTTGCATTGAAGTCCCCAAGGACCAGATAAGGTTCCGGTCGTTTATATATGAGTGACTGGAATTCGTGTTTTTCGAGACGGTACTCTGGAGGTATGTAAAGAGAGCAGATGGTGACAAGTTTGTTCAAAGGAACTGCTCGAACAGCCACTGCTTCAAGGGATGTTTGCAGTGGTAGATATATGCATACTACGCCCTGATCAACAATAATTGCCACACCACCAGATGAGGCTACAGCGTAATTGTGGTCCTTTCTGAATATTACAAATTGACGTAGAAAATTGGTATTTTTTGAATTTAGGTGTGTCTCTTGTACACGCAGCACTTTTGGAGAATGTTTGTGAAAGAGTTCCTGGATATCGTCGAGGTTTCTAAGCCGTCCTCTGATGTTACATTGTAATATTTGTGTATTTATTTTGAGTGTAAATGAAAGCTGTGTGCACAAAAAGAAGTATTGTGTCAAGTAAAGAAGCCTTGTGAGGCCCCGTAATGATGGTTTATCATTTTCTGGCGCGCTCCAAAGAGCCGCGCCTGTCCTTCGACGCCGAAGACAGCGTTGGACTTGCTGTTCTGTCCATCACCTCGTGGTTCACTCGTGCAGGCATGGAGGTCTTAGGGCTATCTGTGGAGACAGAAGGCCCTGGGGCTTCAGATCCGGAGGCCTGCAAGCCTTTTGGTGGCGGAAGTGTCTTTGCTACTTCCGCTGAGAGGGTGAAGGGCGCTGCCGATCGTCCACTTAGTGTGTTACGTGCGGGCGCCGCGGACTTTGGTGGCGCGGCTCCTTTTCGTGCCACCTCCGCGAACAAAGGACCCTGCATTAGTAAACGCTTGCGCGCCTCCCTAAACGAGATGTTTTCATTTACTTTTAGTGTGAGTACCTCTTTTACACGTTTCCATGTAGGGGATGTGCGAGAGTACGCGGGGTGTCCACCATCGAAGTTCGCGCAGTGGGTAGTGGCTTCTTCACATTTGTCTATAGCGTGTTTGTGCTAACTACACTTTGCACAGGGCTGAGAACCGGGACCGCATCGCTGGCACTTAAAACAACGTCGGGGGTTGGGGATGTAAGGTCGGACCTTTAACTTCAAGTAGCCTGTTTCGATATATTCTGGAAGTGTGCTTGGGCAAAATCTAAAAGTGAGGTGCTTTGACGGGGTTTCTTTGTTGTCACGCCTAATCTTCATTCTTTGTAGATGAGTTACAAGCTGTTCGTTCCATCCTTCAAGGAGCTCACTCACTGTCAGGTTAATTAGGTCTTGATCATGCACTACGCCTCAGGAACTGTTCAGGTAACGATGTGGTGTGATAGATACAGGTGTGGTTCCAAAACGGAGGTGAGCTTTGTCAGGTTTTCATACTGGGTCCTTGTTTGGACTTCGAGAAGAAGGTGCTTACTGACCATACGTGTAGCCAGATACCCGGGACCAAGGGCACTTGGGAGGCATTTGGAAACAAAAAACGAAAAGAGATGGTTCTTGCATTATTTTCTTGTGTCTCACAGTAGATCACATGGATGCGCAGGAAAATTTCTTTTGGCTTTATGCATACATGTATTTTCGCTTCGGTGCGCCCCCTCTTAAGAGGAGGGTGACCAGACAGTTTGGGAAATGAGAAAGAGGTCATAAGGTATATATTTATTTGACAGCCATGCCAGGCGTCCACCATCGAGCCTAACATGGGGACGCGGCAGCACAACTATTGACAGCTGTACAAAGCCGCTATAACCTAAAATTATGAGACCAAGAGAGGGCGCATACACAAGGTTAACCCATGCCACCTGAAAGATAAAAGTAAACAGAAGTAAAGAGATGACAGAAAAGATTAAAAGAGAAAAGAGACGAAGATCAGAAGGGAGAGAGAGACAGGAAAAGGTGACTACCGATTTACCCTGGGTGGGGCAGCCCAGGGGTGCCGTCTACGTGAAGCCGGGGCCTAAGGGGTGTGTTGCCTCTGCTTGGGAGCCTTAAAGGTTCATTCACCTGGCGTTGGCTCAACCCCCAGGATACCCTTTTCCCCGGACACGGCAAAGCCACGCACGGCTAGGCGTGGGAGGGAGCCGAAACTCCCTTATTAGCTCTGGTCCATAGTGTCGCTACGCACCAAACGCCTACTTACGCAGACGCCCCTGCGGGGGTCGAACCAGGTTTTCGCCGCGTCTTTTACGTAGTGGTAGACGCGGCGCAACTTTTCATTCGAGTCCCACTGGTTCAAGACTGCCACTCAGTCGTACGTCTCAAGCCAGATCTCCGGTTCTTGAAATGATAATCCATGGAATATGGGTGGCTCCTTTGGATGCTGCATCACGAACATGATGGGCGTTGGTACAGGGGCTGTCATAGTTGTCGCAGTAGTGGTGCTGGCCTTCGGCTTGCAACTGTAATTAGGTAGAGCACCGTACTCCGGAGGCAGCCCTTGTTGCCGGTGGCTTGCTCGCAGGTCGAGGTTGGCGGGGATGTTCGGTTCACGGTTGGGGCTTGGCTCTCGGCTGGAGGGGGGTGTTCGATACATGGACGGGAAGCACCTCCACTAGATGTCACGGGGTCGAGACGAAAACGAAGGAAGCAGACTGGCAGATCCCGCTATGGTGGTCTAGTAAATAAGATACTCGGCTGCTGACCTGCAGGCCGTGGGATCAAATCCCGGCTGTGACGGCTGCATTTCCGATGGAGGCGGAAATGTTGTAGGCCCATGTACTCGAATTTGGGTGCACGTTAATGAACCCCAGGTGGTCGAAATTTCCGGGGCCCTTCACTACGGCGTCTATCATAATCATATCGTGGTTTTGGGAAGTTAAACCACACAAATCAATCAATCAATCAATCGAACCAGACTGCAGGCCGAATACTGAACTGTTTATATTATGTAGAAAAAAAAGCAATAAAGGCGTGCATACGAGTGCTGCCAGAAAAGATTAAGAAGATATAACATAAACAATGCTCGGTCCAGTTTCTTCGCTAATTGAAAGTTTTTAGAGGCATAATTGACGTCCGCTTTGTAACTTTGTGCGGATTTTATTGTGACATATCAGCCTCCCTGATTCGTGATGCGCATATTATTGATTCCCCCTGTATGTGGTATCTGCCAATTTTTTTTTTGAACGTTGGTGAACACCTTGAGTGCAGCGTCCAACGGGCAGTGGAATGGTGCGGATAACGTTTAAGGCGCGTTCACACTGAGCATTCCGGCCATTGACAGTGCGCCGAATTCAATTCGGCAGCTGCCAAATCCACCGAAAGAGCCTTCTCCACGCCGATCGCTCTCGGACCGATTTTTGTGGCATCTGCTACCGAAGAACATACCTTGAACTGGTCACCGCGGGCCGATAGGAGCGCTAGTGAAGGAGTATTGAAAAATGGCGGCCAAGCCCTGCACACTTGTAATGTCATAGTGCAGATAACTGACTGTTGTAACCGTGAGTTTAACGCACTCTGTGCCTACTTGACGTGTCTACTTCTTGGTAGAGGGGACCAAGTTTTTCGTTGGCGTCACCGAACGTGTCGCGGTCTTCAACCTAAACACCACTATATAGTAACGAGTCTACATTGAATTAGCTGGCGTTTACTTGTGGCACACTCGTGGAGGACTCCCTAGCAGTCAGCTTAGCGCAAGTCCTTAGTGATCCATTTCACGCTAGTGCACACAAAATGACATCACTTGTTTACCAACTATTGCGCTACATCCGCTTTCTGTTTTTTCCGCTAGTTTTCCCTCCTCACTAAGATGGCTCTAAGCCCCACGAACACCTCATTGGGCGCCATTTTCTGAACACATAGACTTCTATAAAACCTCCGCACCAGTTGGGTCTAACTGCCTTGCGTACGCTATGACGCACTTCGCACAACAATTTCGCGTTGCGGCAAGTGACCATTGTCAAAATCTACCATCAAAAGATCGAAACAAACCTTTGATAATGCGATTTACAACAAAATACGGCCGCTAACTCAATCTCTGCGTGAGATAAGGATGTAAAAAGGGTAGTCGATACCTTGCATTCCTTGAAGTACGCGCAGCTAACAAGCATAAAGAACAAGTTTCAAATGAAGTATAGTACCTAGAATAACCGAAGTGGTGACCAGGGGCGTACCCACGTAGCCGGAAATTCCCACGGTGGCTTCAGGGCGACAAGCGATTTTTTCATTGCAATAGCGATATGAACACTCTCCGCTGGATTTAGCTGCCGGCGTCTGTGTCACCGTCACTCTTCGTAATGTATACGTATGTATTTACACGTAAACACAAGAAAGAAAAATAATCACGAAAAAGACTCGTGCGTACGGAATTGAACACGGGACCTATGAATTGTGAATGCGAGGCGTTAACCACTGAGCCACGGAGCAGCACATCCTTCGACGTTCAAACGAGAAGCTATTTATATCCACCACTTACCGCTGTTGACAGGGATCTCGGGAAAAACTACCGTGTTTTCAACATTACCAGCAAGATGGCGCAATGAACGCGCATCGCCACATCGTCACGACATGCTGGTGCTTTATCTCCCAGGCGAACCTTTCCCCGTAGAGAAAAGGCGGGCGGATGCTCATTCATGTGTCACCATATCGCGGCGGGAAGGATCGTGCGTCTTGGCTGGCCTTCGGCTTTCAGTGGAGCAATTCTGTGGTAGTTACTGGGCGCACACAGGTTCCTGAAACCGTTGCACAGTATGTGTTTGCAAAAAGAGCGCTTTTCAGACACTGAACAGGAACAACTGAGACGCTTATTCGAATTCATCTGTACCTGTAAGTACGTTTCGTGCGTCATTTGTGCGTGAGATATGCGGGACACCTTTCGATCTGCTTGCCATTCGGTGCGTGACCATCAAATTTGTTGCTATCGCGTTCATTGCTTAGCTCTTGCGGTTAAGATTTTACTTTTTCTAGTTTGCCAGAACGTGTGACGCCACAAGCGGCGACGACGGATCGGCCTCCGCGACAGCAAATCTCGTTACTCGTGGCTGTTATTTGTCGCCGTCACGAGGAAATCGCGACCATGAGGTCATCACAACTTCATGACCGAGTTCCACCCGTCCTACCCTCCGTCACCGCTAGTTTGGATTCTTGCCAGTTTCGCGAAAAATCGAAGTAATATGGCGAAAACCAGAGAAAATGGTTTTTTCGCTCTGGTTCGTCTGCGAAAATAGTCGCCCCAGAAGAATATCCACTTGATGTCCCGATTTATCCTGATCAGTGCTGGTTGGCTGTGGCGTGTGTAAAGAGCAATTGCCTGGCCTGGCTGCCTTTTATTGCTTGTTTTTTTTTTGTTCGTTGCGCGCACCCATATATGAAACGCTTGGACCGGTGATTTGATCCTGTCGTATTGAGGCGGTGGCGCGCCTCAGATTGAACGCTCGTTTGTGACAACAGTAAATGTCCTGTGGCAAAAAATACTTATTTAAATATTTATTTATTATATATTTAGTTATTTATTAAAATACGTTACAGGCCTCTGTCGAGGTGCAGTGTAAAGGGGACTGTACAAAAAGTGAAATTTCTGTATAGTTCACTAAATACAAATACAGGAACACATTTAATGAACCAAATGACAGAGCAGTACAGCATGAAGCATATGCGGCAGTACTGCTTCCTAAAAAATCACAACAGAAGCAATATGAAGCATAACAGGGAAATAATCACTGGGGGCATTGTTATCTAAACATGCCATGCTAACTGGCATGTTCAAACGCCGGACAGCACGTTGTTGGGCTGAGCTATCAAATGTACGTGTTGAACTGTAAATGCGCGAAAACTTAAAATAATTAACAAGCCTGTGTGGCGTAGAGTAGGGTCGTGTCAAGCATGGCAGTGCTTAGGATGAGGGAATAAATTTGTGAAACAGTGTCAGCAAGGCTATGTCACGGCGAGCACTCAAACGTTACAGCGAGTACTCAAAGTGTACGCATCCTGGTACGCTTCTAAACACTGTAGATCGCACAGTATTACGCTGTACTTCACAGTAGCGCATTTTTTCGCGATCCAGCTGCTCAGCGGCACACAACAACTTCGCGGTGTCACACCACTAAAGAAACCGTCTGTCACACACGCGCGCACCAAAAAATCGCACTCGAGCACAGAAAACATGAGCCAAGCTGCCCCTCACACAGGGTAACGTACAAAAAAGCACAAGAAAGCACACGGGCACGGACAAATCCTCAAGCAATCGCACTTTAATACAAAGTGTCATCCGCTTTGGTAGGAGGAGCGTTAGCGTCCTCACCAAAAAAGTGGCCACAAATGCCAACTCAGGGTAGGCATGCTCGCCAATTGATGGCGATGCGACGAAACAGTTCGCACCTCCTTTTTTATCTAGCAGCTGTGCAGTGCATGACTTTGATACTATGAGGTTACGGAGTAAACGATGAAGTGTGGATGAATACATAGCGGTAAGTGTTTGTTCTAATTGGCTAAGCTTCTTCATAGTTTCTACAGTGCTGTAAGAAACTTGTGAGATGAAGGAAAGCCCATCTGACCAGTAGATTACAAGTCCAAGTCCACTATAACTGATACTGTTCACTTAACTAGAAAGTATCATGCACTGTTTTTTTCTAACTTTACTAAAGATATATGCCATGAAGAAGAATCAAACTAATATTTTCCTATGCGTTTTTAACTCCTGAAACACTTGAAAACTCTCACACTGTCTAGAGATTATTGCAAAGTATAATATATTCAAGGATACGTTGGCTAAAAAATTGACAAAAGAATATTTTTTTACAATATCATGAAAAGCCACAACAGCAAATACCTTTAGTTTATATCAATCAAGCGTGCAATCTTGGATGATTTTAAAATAACTTTTAAGTTCAAGCCTGCCATTAGAATGGTGTTCAGGCTTAAGACTCTCGTGCTCACGTAGGTCGTTGTTTCCCTTGGTTGAGTATAACTTTTTTTCGTTTACAGATTCAAAAGTGATTTGTAGGCTTTTATAGTCCATGAGAAAGCCGTGATGAGGACACACACAGCTCAATGCTGCTCCAATTCACTAAACATGCTTGAATGAAACCACAGCTCAGTACAGGAGAACACGCAAATTGTATTTATTGTCTTAGCGTTCATGAATAGACAGTATATATTTTGGTTTTACTGTGTGGTTTGATAGTGTTCAACGACAAAATATTAGGCTATGGAGTATGACTGTTCTCAGTTGTACATATATACCTTACTTGTTATTAGCGATGCCTACTGTATTTACCCTCAATTTTCAACATGCGTATGATTTTGTATTTGCAGTCTGTTTCGCAATTTGCAGCATTTTTGTGCTTGTCAATAGCTCACACAACTGTCACGCGGACCGTAATTCTGTTTTCTCAAGACACTTCACGTGAGCTTTATCCATGCGTCCAACGTCTTTCTCTGCCCTGTGAAGAAAGAAATAAAGATTACATTTGATTCCATTCTGTTAGTGCTTAATGTGTGAAAGAAAAGCAAGAAGGGAAACTGTGTCATGTATTGTAATGTATCCATTCTTTCATTTATTGGCAGACTCAAGATCAAATGTATTTCACAGTTATTAATATACAGCACCACCGCAACAACCTACAGCACCTTGACGACATTCTAGTGAAAGCCGTATTCAAATGTAAGTCGAAGGAAACGAACTTCTTTCCACTACTTAGCGGCATCTCGCCAGCATTCATTTTTGTTTTTGCTTTTTCTCATCTCTTGTAGCGCAAGCGCAGCATCATCAGGCCCACCAAATTAAAAAGGACATACTTCTGACTTTGGACTGGAACTGCCCACAAGTGGCAATGACGAAAGTATTTTCGAAGGATTTTGCTCAGCAATACCAGGTGAGAAGTTACTTGCACGATACAGAAAGCATCAGTCAGGGGCGATTGTGATTGGCGCACCTTCAAGGACCACATTTTTGCACCGCACTAAATTTCTTTCGTACGGTTACACCGTCACCGTTATCTGTCACACAAAACGAGCCTCACTGAAGCATTGCCGCTGTCATTTTTACTCGCAATAGCACGTGAATGGCGCAGCGTTTATGCCTTATTCTGCAGTTGACGGAAATTAGGTATATCGAAAAAATAGAAGCTTAACCGAAAAACAACGTTCTGGCTTCTATACTGAAGCTTTCCTTACAATGAGGCCTAACAACTGATAATATCTCCTATAATGTTTCAGGACGAGTCGCAAGCATAGCATATCAGTCTCCGACACCCACAGCCCTTAAAATGCTTGACCCTGTGTATCATCTAGGCATTCGCCTCCCTACAGGTGCTTTTCGTACTAGCCCCGTAGAAAGCCTGTACGCGTAACCAAACGAATGGTTGCTCCACATACAGAGATGTTACATGTCTTTTAAATATCATGTTACAGTGAACGCAGACAAGAAACTTCCGTCACAATCCACCTATAATGACTTGTCGAGCCTTGTTGTTTTTGGGACACGGCCTTATATGAGACAGCCCTACTGACTCCATGTGAGGGGCCTAGCGAAAGAAACCGGTGTGCCACGTGCCACTGTCTGATGGCTGCCGCAGTATGCCTGCCACCTGCGATAGATTGCGAGGTGTCTTTCTTGGAAGTTATGAAGCCCGCACCAACTGCACATAGTCAGACATGCTTCCTAGAACTACAACAAAAATACACATGTCCTGAGGTCTTTACGGAATCCTCAAAGTCCAACACTTCTGTCTCTTACGCAGCTGCCGGCCTATCGTTTTTGGAAGGCGGCATTCTGCACTCTGATACAAGCATTTTCACCGGCGAAGCTTATGCGATACTTGCGGCTGGTAAACACAATAAACAAATAAAACTACAGAAAGCAATATTATACACAGATTCCCTCAGCGTAGTAAAACCTCTGAAAACTCTTAAAAAGCACAGAAACCCTGTCCTTATCGCGCTTTATTCGCTCATAGGCACAGTCTACTCATTGAAGCAGCACGTTGTAGTCTGCTGGGTGCCAGGACACTGCGAAATACAAGGCATCATTCTAGTGGACCAGCTAGCTGGATCCACTCACAAAACCGCTACCAATACATTGATGCCCTTCCTTCACTCGACTTGAAACCTGTTCTAAAACGAAAGCTCAGGAATTATTAGCAGAGCACATGGGACACACACATAGGTAATGAATTCAAGCCGCAACTCGTTCAATAGCCGGCAGTATAAAATCACGCCATCAATACTTACAAGGTTAAGCATCATAACCAATACTGACAAGGTATTACGAGAAAAGATCAGGGGTTATTCGCAGAGCACATGGGACACACACACACACGCAGGGAATAAACTGCATGTCATCAAGACGCAACTTGGTCATTGGCCACCAGTATCAAAATCATGCCACACTGAAGTAATCCTTACAAGGTTAAGAACAGGACAATCATACACTACACATTTATTTCTTTTGTCTGGGGGCGATCCACATTTGTGTGATGGATGTGGAGAAACACTCACCGCACTTCACATTTTAATCCAGTGTAAACAATGAGACATGCCGAGAAGACAACACTTTTTATTACCCTTCCGACAACAGACGTCACTTCATCCTGTAATGTTCGTTGGTAGGAAACCACTTTTCGCACATAAATCGTTGTTAGCTTTTTTGAAAGAAGTTCGTACTTTTCATATCACATACCAGGGCATTCCGTAGCACGACCTCTCCAGAGAGGTCCCCGCTACGGGGCTACACTGAACAAAGCACTTGCCTCATGGCTCTTGGGCGCAGGGGTGTGAGCGGCCGAGGCACTTGTGCTAATGCCATACATGTCCACCACGGTTTTTATTATCACACACTTTCGTCATTGATTAACACCACATACTTTTCATAGCATGGTCATAATTTCGTCACTTCTATGTTTTTACCCCCCTTGGCGCGAGCAAATTTAGGGCCTTTTACAGCCGCTAATCACAAGCATTGTCCACATATCTTGCCCCAAGAGCTGGTGCTCTTTGGCCTTTAAATGGCCCCGGCGCCACAAAGCACAAAACATCATCACTAAGTTCGCTTCCGAACAGCTTCATGGTTTTTGTTGGTAATATGCCCTTGAAATACCTGGTACAAGCTGCCTCAAAGTCTGTCACCACGTAAGCAGAGATACTCTGTTGGTCTGTCATTAGAATGACAAGAGCAATCACAGTCGCCTCGGTGGACGCGGAGGATGAGGTAAGTATAAACGTGGAGTTGACAAATTTACCCCGGTTGACTACAACGAAAGCGAAAGTGGGTGAAAGTGCCCTTGCTGGTTAGGGTAGAGACTGAAGTCTGTGTAATGAACGTCCGGTTTGTACTTTAGTCGTTGCAGCCTCTGTATTCGAGCTTTTAGGTGCTATTTGTGTACGGATGCGTATTGCGAGGTATTGGCTGCTACACGATCCAATGTCTGAGATTTTGTGAGATAGGTTGATGGCTTCTGCGCATTATTTATGCGCAATACGAAGTTCGCGTCTTAGCAAAAGCAATTACTCCTGTGGCATGTCGCAGAGTCTTCCTCTCTAGGAGATGCATGTGGCAGCTGCCTGCTCCTCGAACGTATTATGCATCTCCAGTTCTAGCACGTGTTGTGTGCCTCTACTGGGGCTGCTTTTCTGGCAAGTCGAATTATTATTTAGGCTTGGTCCTGCTGAGTTTTCTGCGTTGTTTGGTAAGGAAGAGCGATCGTTAGCCCACTCAAAACCAGTGATTGCGCAAGCCTTAGCGTGTAGTGCTCAACCATGCTGTTATTTTCTCTGGAGATTCTTCTAATGAGTCCTGTCAGGCTTTTTACTGTATACCTAAGAATATACAAAGCTACCTTGGCACTCGCTATTTCTTGAATGGGCTTGCCGGGAATTCGAAGGGTCTTCTGGGTGGCGGCTCGTCGTGGTGGACTAGTGGCACTCGGCCACTCATTGCTCAAGTCGCGGGATCGCATCCCTGCTGTGGTAACTGTATTTTCAATGGAGGTGAAAATGCTGCAGGCCACTGTCTTCAGATGTAGGTGCACGTTAAAAAACCCCAGGTGGTCGACATTTCCTGAGCCCTCCACTGCGACGTCTTGCATTATCATATGATGGTATTGGCACGTAAACCCCATATATCAGTCAATTATCATCAATATATTCTAAATGGTGATTCTCCCAAATGAAATATTAGCTTAGGTGCTCAGCGAGATCGCGACTTATGTGGAGGTATGTGAATGTATTCTGACTTCACCAGTGCGCAACTCACGCTGGATTTTTCCTAAGTAGTCTTCCACTGTACTCAAGACAGTTTGCAGAATATCCTGGCACTCTCTGTGAAAACATTGTGTGATCCAAAGAATTATATCATCTGCATACATTGCAAACCCAAGGGAGGGTCCGTAAGTGAGCAATATGGCCAGCTTTCATAGCCCCACAATGAAAACAAAGGGAGATAAATCACACATTAGCACTGACAATTGGGCGAGTTGGTGTTGGTTCATAGCATTGAACGGCGCAAGAAAACACACCGGACACAGATGAAGAAAAATCACACACACACGGGCGCCAGACTTGAACTAATTTTTATTCACGTCAAATCAAATATATAAACAAGCACGTGGTCCATGTTTTTGGACGAAGTCACGGGGTCGTTAGGTGGACGAAGGGAGCAGACTGCAGGTCTGATAATAAACTGGGGCCGTATTCACAAAGCTTTTTATTGGCTGCGCATTTGCTTAGCCAAAAATTCTCAAATCTCGAGTGATTACAATAGCGATGGCACAAGTTGTACTTACTCTGCACTCAAGAGGGTGAGAAGGATGCATGAAAGCCGATGAAACGACAAGGAAAGAAAGAAGTGTGTGTCCATGACAGCAAGGTAGCACGCAAAGTGTCTAGCATCGAGAGTCTACAATAATAGCCAATGATGTGCTGCATCTCAGCTTCCAGTTCCGCGGGCGTCTGCTACAGCGCTTACGAGATGCCGTGTTGTATTAGACGTCTGGGTGTTCTGCGCAACGCCAACCACTCGCGTTTCATCACTCACCGTAGCTGAAAAAGCAATTGTTCAATGACCTTAAGCAATAATCCATGCACTATCTCGCAATGTTCAAATGAACAACACTCCAGCCACACCGCATCGATAAAACGGAACAAACAATATGCATGCAATGTTTGAAAGTAAGCCTGAAATGTCTTCCCCTGTTTAACGTGACCAGTTCACTAAAATTTTAAAAAAGCTGTGCTGCTACACAACTTATTGGTTGTAATCGAGAGGGTATATTTTGATTTTGAGGGTGTTTTGTCGCATAAACATAAAGGGTTGCCTTCCTTACAATAATCTTAATGAATGCCCAGGGGTGGCTATTGTGCCTGTGAATGAATTCTGCAGAAATATATAACAGCATTAATCCAATAAAATCTTGAGCGTAATTCCAAAAATTTTATGCACCGCAGCATTTTGAGTTCGCCAGAATGTGAAAACATGCATACAGTTACGCTTAAATATATGTGTCTACTTGAAACGAAGGAGACTCATCAGGAGGTGCATCAGTGGTAATGCTTTTCAAAAAAAACACGTGCAAGCTACTTCATCTTGCGGTGTTTGCGCGAGCAAACAAACCAAGGGACATTCACGAGTCTTGAAGTCAAGAGACATTACTACACCCACGATAAGAACGAAAAAATTAAGAGAGAACGAGAGAGAGAAAAATGCCCTTAACGCGACTCTCATTTCGGGTCCACGAAAGCATGAAATTGAAGTAATCTAGATGATAAAGGCAATTTTCTTACCCAGCAGACATCACGAAATGCTTCCCCAAAGCAGCGTTGGATGGAGAGCATAAAAAAAACTGACTACGCGTTCAATAGGAACGACAGCCATGGAGAAAGCGAGATAAAGTGAGACTCTTCTTATACATGCGAGTCAAAGCTAACTATCACATGAGAAAGTTTGCCTAAAGGACTATAACGAAAACAAACTGAGCACTCTTTTAGTGATAGTGACACTAGTGACATTGAATTAAGGATGGTTGATTAGCGTCGCCGAATGCTGATATAAAGTGCACGGTAATACAGCCACACTTTGTTGTTTGTACGTTTTAGTCACCTCAAGCGAACGCATTTAAATTCTTTTTTTATTTTTGACCAAGTTTCACCGCAAGTTTTGCATTTGACAGTGGCAAGGTCTTATCCTAAGCACTTCAGCAGTGCACGAGCGGCTACAGCATCAAACTGCAATCTAGAAGGTACTGGGTTCGATTCGCAGTGCAACCAAGGGTTTTTTTTATAGATGGGCTGGCCTGAGATTATGAATTATGGCGGAAACTCTTTTCTTGAGAAAGAAAAGTCAGATTACAGCACATAAAAGATTACCACGTAAAAGTCAGATTACAGCAAGACACTGGCACTGATAGCTGCGAGCAGAGCATCAGCCGTCGATCAACTGACATGTGGCGAAACACGTCGGGATTCGTACACTTGCAATTTATTGTTCTAGCCTTATCGCTATTGGGGACGCTAGTTCCACAATAATCTGTAATGTTAACGAGAGAGAGAGATATTGACTTTATTTAAACATATTCTGAGGAGGCTGAGAAAGGGCGTTTCCGACCGTTCATTCAACCTGGAGGCTCCGCCAAGGATGGCGCTGGGAGCCGAAGGCTTGTAGCGATGTCCCGGGCCCTCCGGACAGCCTGTAGTTGCTGCTTGTATTCGTTGCTCTTAAGGGCTTCCTGCCAAGCCTCTTGGGTATTCAGTTGTGCTGCGATGTGGGTAGGGCACAGCTCCAGCATGTGTTCGAATTCGCAATAGGGATGGTTGCAAAGGGAGAATGTGGGTGGTGTGTCGGGGTCGACTCAATGTAAGGTGGATGGTGTTATGCACGTACGTGCTTGCAATTGATATGGAGAGTTTAACGTCCCAAAACCACCACAAGTTTATGAGAGACGCCGTAGTGGAGGGCCCCGGAAATTTCGACCGACTGGGGTTCTTTAACGTGCACCCAAATCTGAGCACACGGGCCTACAACATTTCCACCTCTATCGGAAATGCAGCCACGTAGCCGGGAATTGAACCCGCGACCTGCGGGTCTGCAGCCGAGTACCTTAGCCACTAGATCACGGAGGCAGGGCGTACGTGTTTGCAATATCCTTAGAGTTAGAGCTTCGCTTTGTCAAGCTTTGGGTGCGGTGCTGGGAAGGCACGCCTTTGTCCCCGGTAATGTGAAGTGATCTCGTGGTATGTGAGTGCTTTCTCCTGGCAGCAGATTTTCGTACCACTCACTCGTCGAGGGGTCGTTGTACGTGGCATGGCGTGTGAGCTCACGCACCGGGCGGTTGAACTCTTCGTTGGGATTACGGTGCTGTAGTCCCTGTAACTGTCCCATGTGGGATGGGAACCAGGATATGTAGATTTGAGCTTTCTCTTCTCTATTAAGCGTTTTTTTGCTCTCGTACTTTAATATTTCGTTGACGGTGAGTTTTCTAGCGCTTTTAGCTACTAGGCCAGCCGTGAACGTTCGTGCCACCATCTTAGTGTCTGTGTATATTGTGGAGTAGGCTTGGCAGCTCTGTAAAGCTAGCGCGATCACCATTTTCTCTGCTTCGTAGACATGGCTTGTTTGGACGCTTGCCGCGTTTATGAGGTTTCCGTCTATATTAAAGACCGCTATGGAAAACGCCTCACGGCCGTAGTAGCGGACGGGGTCTACGAATAGCGCATGTGTGTTGTGTTTTTTGCCTTCTTTATGAGCACCATCGCTCTGTAATTCTTTCGCTCTTCCTTGAACGTTGGGTGAAGGTTGCGGGAGATTTGCTCAACCCTAATGTGTTTCCTCATGACATTACCAAGTTCGGCTCTTTTTCCTGGTTGAAAAATTGGGCAAATGCCTGCGTCTCGTAGGATAAGATGGCCTGCCTGCGTCAACGACAGGCGTGTGATCTGTGCCACTGTCTGAACCTCAAAAATTTCTTCGGTTGTGTTGTGCAGACCGAGTCGCTTGAGTTTCTCGTTGCTCGTCCTGGTGGGCGAGCCGAGTGCCGTTTTCAGTCCTTTGCGGAGCATGGAGTCGACCTTTTTGATTTCAGCCTACGTAAGTTTCAGAAACGGGAACGCGTATGCTACGTGACTTACGAGAAAGGCGTGATACGCTTCCTGAGTCCTGCACTCTTGTTGGTGATTCTAGAAATGCCTCTTGCAAAATATTTCGTGCTTTTTTGAAGGCTCTTGAGTGCTTCCTTGTTGTGTCCCTCCTTGGCGGTTAGCGTTAGCCCTAGTACCTTAACCGTATATACTTGCGGCATCTTTTCGTTGTTCTGAGCTTTGTGCAATACTTGCTGTTCTCTTCGTCCGAGTTTCGTCGAGGGTGAAAGAGCGTTAGAGTAGATTCAGTGGAGGAGAGTGCGAGTCTAGTTGGCTTAAGAAATTTTTCGGTTGTAGTCTGTGCTTTTTGATGGATTCGTTCCAAGGCATCATATGAGTGGCCACATGAAACCCATATGGTAATATAATCCGCGTATACGGCATGGTGTACGAACGGGATTGGAGCGAGGTTCTCCGGCAACCTGTGCATCGCCACATCAAAGACGAATGGCGAGAGCACTGACGCTTGTGGGGTGCCGCTATTTCCGAGTGGTTCGGATTCGCTGCATTGCTCTTCAATGCGTAAGATGGCGGTTCGTTTCACTAGAAAGGCTTCATTGTAAATATAGAATTTCTCGCCTAAGTTCATGTGTGATATTTCACCCAGTGTGTGTTCATGTTTTACGCTGTGAAATGCCTTGGCGAGGCCCAGGGCTAATATGGCTTTTGGAGGAGCCCGTAACATATGTGTTCCCTTACATGAACGTGATTTGTCTGCGCTTAGGTTGTGAAGAGCAGCCGCCATAGGTGGGTTGGCTACAATCTTCTCCAGGCTCACGAACCTCTGGTTAGCTTTGTCCTTGTAAGTTTTAAAGGTGTCCATAAACTTGGCAAGCGTGTTCGCCAACGTATCAATTTTGTCGTTGAGTTTAGTTATCGCGGACTCAGCATTTGTCAGTGGGGCTTCTTTATCGCTCGAGACCATCTCGATCTCCTCCGTCGTGTCGCTGTCGCTGTCTACAACTTTGCGTTTGCGTGTGTTGTGGATCGTTTGTTGTAAGCGTGTTGTCATTGGTGTCAGTGAGCTCGATAGGTAAATTCCGTGGCCGCTCTCTAATCTAGCTATTGAGGCCCGGAGCTCTTCAATCTCTTTCTTGAGGGCTCTGTTTTCTTGTTCAAGCGCTAGAATGCAAGAATCGGGAGCATGCCTTGGCTGTGTCTTACGTTTGGGCTGGCTACTTGTGCTTCGTTATGCACCTTCAACACTGCTGGCTCAGGAGCCATTGTTCGGCTGCTACTTCTGCGTGGCTGCTGGTCACGTTCTCGATTGGGATCTGGAGCACTTCCGAGATGACAGGCGGTTTTCGGATCCCGACAGGGTCGAGGGGTGCCCTCCAGAACGAGAACGCCCTCTGGATCGAAAACGCCTTCTGGATCGGGAACGCCCTCTAGATTGGGATCTACCCCTGGATGGAGAACGGTGATGGATGCTCGAGGTGTTCTCCCGTCCCGGCAACTGATTGTGGCAGGGTTCCTTGAACGTGACCGGTGTTGGTGCGTCTTGCCGTTGTTGTGCTTGCCACTCTTGTTTTCTGCGTCTTCTTCTCCTTCTCACTAAGTATAGAATGTGGAAGCGTCTTTTGCATTCGTGACCTCAAGTGGGGTGATCGCCATCGCAAAGCTTGCAATTTAGCTCGCAGTGATGCACGCCGTCTTCTTGTAGGGTTTCACCGCAGTTGACATTTCTTGCTCATTGCGTTTGTGTGCCGGCAAACATCGGCAAGATGGTCGACTTATCCACACATTCTGCAAACGTCAACTTGTCTCTTGTAGAGCGAGCAGGGAACCATGGCGGTTGCGCACATCACTGTGCTCGGAACGTGCAACCAGTCAAAGAGGATTGCGACGACTTTGGTCTTCTTAATGCATCTTGCCTCGATGACAAGGGCTCTCGGTCGTGCACAATCAGGCGTTTGAGCATTGCGTCGTCAAGGGAGAGGTTAACGTTCTTGGTGACGCCCTTGCATGTATTATCGGGTGCGGCCACATATGCGGCAACTTCGAACGAGCCTTGGTTTATGTGTAGTTTCTGCACGTTCACGTATGGAGTAGCATTATTTTGGGGCGGCGTAAAAATAACAATGGTGTTTTGCATATTGTTGGGGCAGATTGTGTCTTCCCGTGCTTCTTCCTTGGTGACATGGGTGGCCATGATGACGGCTCTCGCCAGCGGAACGAGGTCTACCCTGGCTACGTCCAATCCTGCTCTTGGTCTTATGATTACCCTGATCTAGTCCTTGGGGAGGAGGGGTAGCCTGGAAGCGGATACCACACGGTGTAATGCCGATTGACTCTTTTTGAAGCCCCTGGGGTGTTACGGTTGGTTGTTGTGCTCGATCGTCCCAGCGGCGAGCTCCTCGTTCAGCGGAGTCGTCTGTCTTCGGCGTCCCATGGCGGTGGCCCATCCTGATCCGTCGAAGATCTCCCTGCTTACTTCCATTCCCTCCACGGTTATGGTGGAAGACATTTTCAGTGCCTAGTTGCCAGCTGCGACGTAAGGAGTATTATCCAGCAGCTGCCACATCTGGCCGAGCTCTTGGTCACATCTAACGGCCGTACTCGTCGCCTAACCTAGGTGTGGTTAGGGTTAGCGGGGACGCTCGCTGCGTCGCAATTTTAAAGTCCAAAAAGATGTCTAAGAGTTCACTCAACGCCAAAAATGGCGTCTCTACTGAAACCGCAGAGCTTACTTGTTCGAATAAGCACAAAGCTAAGTGACCTTGGAGCAAAGAACGACCGAAAACCTTTATAAAAGCGGGAGCCGACGTTTTCACGCCCGCGCTCCTCGACGCCACCTAGCGATCCAACCGTAATGTTCACGAGGTGAGTGTAATCTCAATAGAAAAATCCACTACAGCCTCGAGGCTTTTCGAACATCGTAGGCGCAGTTTGCGCTCAACGTGGTGTAACGGGGTGATAAGAAAACTTGAGGATAAAGGTGCGGCAATATGTGTGAGTCGAGGTGAATAAAGATTAGTTGTGAGTGCGGCGCCCATGTCTGTGTGGTTTTTCGTTATCGGTGTCCAATATGTTTTTTTTTTCGCAGTAGATAACTATGAGACAATACAGAGCGTTGCGGTGTGCCTCAATCGGGAATACTTAAAGGCTTCGATTTGAGTGGACCCATGGCGAGAGTTCTAGTGTGAGTGCTCAGAAAAGTTTGAGCATAATAATAAATGCGCTGGCCACATGAAATAACTTTCTCAGTGAAAATGATAAGGAAATTATGAGAGAAGTGCCGCTCGTAACTGGCTATCGTTTCGATGACACTTCAACAGGTCGACACAGAAGATGAAGTAGTGCGAATAATAAGAAACGATAAAGAAAAAACAAATGAAAAGAAAAAAAGTCGCATTCGATCCGTTGACCTGCGCGCGTAGCACGCAGTCGGCCGAGAAGACCGTCGAGAAAGCCAGGGGTACAGTGATGCACCCAATTTAACGAGGGCAAGAGGAAGGGTGGGGACATCCAAACTCACAGAGTAAGTCCAGTTCTCCCCGATGGTCGCACCAGTTCAGAGGCAAAATCCATGCTGCTACACAAAATCCCTGTTTCAGGCAGTCAGCTGGGAGGATCTGGAGGATAGCACGAACAGTCGCAAGCAATGTTTTTATACTTATGTCCGACGAGGGTCCAGCAGATGCCGGCTACGTCGAAAAAGCAGGCGGTGTCGTCATCGAGATCTTGCGGATGACAGCAGGAACCGGCCGTTGCGAAAAAGCGTGCGGTGTCTGCGTCACCGTTAAACGCTTGGTGACGATGACAGGGGTCGGCTGAGTTGTGGATAAGGGCGAGGCTGTTGTCGTTTTAGCGAGGACGACGGGTGCACTCGTTGTAGTACGAAGGGCGGCCTTTGAGGTCGTGCCACCGGTATATACCGGCGAGCGCTTGTCGGAATGGGCAAGAGGGGCGGCACGAGGGATCAAATATCTTCCAATCCTTGCCATATTGTTTCGTGCGAAAGAGTGTCAAGTGCTTTGTGCAAATCTAATACCAAGACCGTGTCTTGTGAACCGCCTGAGGGTGGATTCAATACTTCTCCTTGTGTATAAGAAAGCTTCCTTGTGCCTAGCCTCTCAGCGGAGGCTGAATATCATATTCGTTATAAGCGGCTGCTCCTCATCATGTATTTCAAGTCACTACTGCGCGGCCTTTCGAACACCTTCACCAGACACAAGTTCAATCAAATAGCCTAGATTATTATTTGTTTTGGGTTTGACTGGTTTGGGTATACGAACTATACTAGCCTTTTTTCATGGTGCAGGTAGTTATCGTTCTGGTATCCAAGCTACGCTGGTAACGAAGTCTGTTTTAATCTTCCACTCTAAAAATTTCTGATCATGGCATTTGTGACACCACCAGGGCTGGTGGATGCATTTTTCGAAAGCTATGAGTGGCTGAATAGAGCTCCTCAATCGTTGTTGCCATGTTTAGGATAGGATTGGGGGACCCTGTGTATTGTCTTGCAGCTACATAGCTCGTAGTCGAGGGTCTGGCGCTGCCGATATGAATTTTCATAAGCTCGTTGCGAAGTTCATCGGTTCTCGTGTTATTGAGTTTTGTGAATAGATTTGCTGTTTTGATTCTCGTACCGACAGGATCTATCATTGAGCGCAAGATGGCCCAGGTTTTGTTTTGGTTCCTAAAATGCCTTTGGGCGAATTAACAGTCAGTTCGCCAATGGTTTTTTGTGAGCTCTGCAGCGTAGGAGTTGGCTTCATCAGTTAGTTGGCAATTTGCTGCTGAAGTTTACAATTACGCTTTTGGCGTTTCCACCGTTTAACAAGCCCCTATCGAGCCTCCCACATTGTGCTAGGTGGGTGTCCTCTGCAGGCCTCTTCTCTCTAGTTTTGTACGTCTTGGTAAATTTCACATGTTTTTCAGTGACGAATTTTCCCACTCTTACGCTGTGATGGCTTTCTGATGTGTCTCGCAGTATTTTTTCGAGTGAGATAGCTTCGTTTTCTCTAGTGACTGTCTAACGCGAGTGAAGCTCCATTAGATTTCTGTTATATAATGGCCACTTGCAAGAGTTTCTTCAAGGATATTTCATTGCGCCTTCCGCATGTTGTTTTTAAAGGAGAGGTCCGGTGTGGTGTCTCCTGCGTCGCTATTTTCCAGTCTGGTTGGTATACCCGGAGGGGCGATAAATTCCAAGTTGTAGTGTTCGATTGCTTTGAACTGCTGTGAGAAGAGAAACTCTGCACCAAGAAGGTCTTGTTATTCTGCGCGTCAATAGCGACCAAAAAACCCTATCCGAAATAACTGATCCTGGCCTGAAGTACGCATGTGACCCCGGTATAAAAGATACTATAGTTTCTTATTGGTGAATGTAAAAAAGGCAGGTGCAGATACCATGGAAGTGGCTCACTTCGCTATCACTGTGCTATAGCTTCTTTTTTCCGTAGTGCCTCTGTTTTTTTTCTTTTGTTGAACCGCATCGCTTTCATGATTTTTGTGTGATAATGCACCCCCCAATAGAAACAAAAAACCAAATACATGCCCTCGCGGAAACGAGCGCTAAATATTGTAGTGTCTATTTATTCATTCATTTGTTTTTTCCAACAAAAGTTCTCATAAACAAATCCCAACAGTCACAAAAACCGCGATCAAGAAGCTGTGTCTTCCCACTTAATTGTTCGCAGCGAATGAATACTACAGTTGTGCATTTTCGACGATTGCCGAGGTGGGGGCAAGATGATGAGGTATGATTTGAATATTTTTATTTAATTTATTCATTTAGTTGTTTAGGCATACTGCAGGACAGCATTTTGGTCCAAGCAGGAGGGACATAAGAAACATGAAGTGATTTGTAATAGCAAAAAGAAACATGTATCTATAAGCTAACAGAGGTCACATGTCAGTGAAACAGCCACAAAACATCTAACACATTTGCACACTCTAATCTCTAAGTAGATAACTTTCCAGCAATATAGCACAATTTGCAGCCGAGAAATTTTCATGAGGCAGTGAATTCCAGTCATCAACTGTTCGGAAAAATAACTGTATTTGTAGGCACTGCTAGTTTGTGCAAATATGGGTGCCAAGGATCTGTCATGTTTATGGTGAGTATTCCTAGCAGTGCCTGGCTGATCACATCAAGACAAATTTAAGGCAACTTCCCCTGAAATAACTTTCTACAAAATAGTTAAACGATTCAACTTTCTTCTTGTTTTAACAAAGGAATTCATGATATTGATGACAACTGCAGTTTGAAGCAACGCTCAAATAGCCGAGAGAAAAAGTCACAGCATATCTACGAGGTGAATTATGATGAATGGGGCGAAGCGTGCATATAGACGGATGGACGCACGGACAAATGTACACACGGATGGTCAGACGCACGGACGCTCGAAAGCATGGGTGGACTGATGAACGCTTCATTTCACTTATCATCATTCACTCCGGGGATATCCTGCGACACAGTTCTTATCGACATCCATTGTACTGCAAATGGCTACTACGACGATATGAGACATGCGACCCACGGCGTAAGGTGCTCCGCCCCTGAAAAACACGTATGTGTCGGAGCAGGCCGAAACAATATTTCAAATACAATATCCGGGGACGATTTGATACGGTGGAATAAGGAAGGTGCCTTACGTCGCAAGGAACACTGTTCTTTGTTGGAAGGAAGTTTTTTCAGCCGATGTTATGCAGCCACTGCTGCTTGCGCAAGCCATCGCTTTTACGTTTGGGCATCATAAAAAGCACGTAACCTTTTTTTCTGTGGTTGTTGCCCTCATAGGCGCAACAGCACTGCATAACGCCCACACAAAGCACAGAAAACAAAGCGCGCGCTCCGTTTCTTACGCCGAGAGTCGGCGAAAAATGGCACGAGCGAAAAAGAAAAACGAAAGCAAAGCGCAGGATCCAGGGCAACCGCGAAGGAGACCTTTCATTGTGCAGAAAAAGCGTCGGAGACCAGGAGGACGCGCCGGGGGGCGAGGAGGGGGAGAGGAGGTTGAGCACGCGGCAGAGAGTACAGTGGATGACGGTACTTTTCCAAGAATAAATGGAATTACATGTGACAGTCGTCGAATGCTCGTGACCTTGGCAGCCTTGGGGTCGTGACAATCCCGCCGAAGCTCAGACTGCATGCGCCTCGGGTGCTCACTTCTTCATCATCGCTGATAATGATACCTGATCGCCTGTTACAATCCCTATCGACGCAGCTTTGTTCCTCGAGGACAGCCAGGTTACACGGCCGGCCAGACACGCTGATGAAGTTGCTCGCGTTATCCGCAGCTTCTTCCAACTGCTCCACCTTGCCTTTTGACCCTTTTCGTGAATTTCTGCAGCTGCGTCACCTCTTACCTCAATCTGAGTTTTTTTTCCGCTTGCTGCTTCCTTGCTTCTAACTCGTCCAGCAGTCACTTGTTCTCCGTAGCTGCCAAGGTCATCTCCGGCCTTAACTTTGCGAACTTGTCCCGCATGATTTCCAGTTCAGCCTTGAGGCTATTCTTCAGTGTTGTCTGAGAGTGTGACGAGAGACTGACCTGCCTCTTAAGTATGGAGACTTTTGCTGACAAAGACTTTTGTCAGCCTCAAACCCTTTGGTTCGATCCTGGTTCTCCTTGCACATTGCTACCTTCTCGCTAAATTCAAAGTCATTGGCTGAACTTTACTGGCCTCTCGGTCGCGGCCCTGCTCGGCCTGGGCGAGCTGCACACGTAGGTGAGCTGCCTTTGTTCGTGGCTCGTCCAGCTGTGAGTCTCAGGGTAAGGATTGCTGTTGGAGC